>NW_026558783.1:0-120091 GCF_026930045.1 Uloborus diversus
ACTTTATCAATATTGCTATCTACCCCTTTACCGATAACAGATAACAAACCCCACGTGCTAGTATTATTCACCACCTGGCCTACGTCTTTCAAGTGATGTCACTGTTTCTGACCAATTAAAATTAGTTCACGTTTCTCAAATATCAAGCACATAGATCGACAATAGCCTGATGTCAGGTTTTCCAAACAAAATTTTAGATTTTAATTCGTAGTTTCGAATTAATTTCTTTTTCATTTCAAACTTATAAAAAAAATTTCCAGCTTGTAAGAATATTTCTTTCAAAAACAGATTTTTGATTCAAAACAGTATTTTTTCAAACTTGTAATATTTTTCTACTTAGAAAATGAAATCAAAAATTTTTGTTTTCTTTAATCATATAAAATGTTTTTAAGAAATAATTTCTCAAACTTGTAATATTTTTCCACTAATTAAAAAAAATCAATTTTTTTTTTCAATCATATAAAAATAAATTTTTAATCTTACAACAGTAAATTTTTCCGCAAAAATATTTTTTTCAAATCAAAATAATAATAATAATAATATTTTTGTAACATATTGTTTTTTTTTTTCCTTTCAATCTTTTTTTCAAAAATTTTCAAACTTACAAAATAAAATTTTTTCAACTGAATCTTCAAACGAAATGATGTAATTAAATTTAAAAACTCAATATCACTTTACTCTTAGTATTAATAACCAATAGCACTTAACCATTTACTCTTTGCACTCTAAGTATTAATTAACACACACGCATTACAAATAATAATAATAATGTTTAAGATACTTACAAATCATCTACTCAAGCTTTCAAATATCCATCTAGCATGTTATTGTTCATTCGTGTGAGGGAACTTGTAATAAAACTTTACTTATCAACCGAAATTATAAGCGAAAATATCGCATTTTTTAGCACTTAATATAATCCTACAATTAACAAATTGGTTTTAACTTTGAATTTAAGAAAAATAAAAACTATTACACACTTAGTAACATATCTATCGATGTATATTATTTCATGACAAATCACAAATAGGTGAGGATCTTTTATCGATCATGTGACCAACTAAGTTAAGAAAGAGCGTTCTTATCTCATATGAGAATTTATAAGTCTTTTATATTTCTCTTTAATGTAAGTGTATTGATACGTACGAGTTTGTGTATGTGAATATAACTGTGTATTGTTTTCAAACCATTGTCATGTTTAAGCTTTACGGTTCTAATTTTGACTTTCCACTTAGCATTATTTGAAGTCCTTCGCATGTATTAAACTATAGAAATATCACAAAAATTATATTTTCATTCAGTCTTAATTACAAAACCATACAGTAAGATGAAGACAACACCCAGGGGCAGAAATAAGAAAAGTGTAGTCACTGGTCCATGGGACCAGTAACTAAAATATTTGACTGGTCCGAGCAAACTTTCACTGGTTCGTTTACACGTCCCAATTAAAAACTGAAAATACTTTAAAATTTAAAATTACAAAAAATTCAATACCTATATTTTTGCATATTCTAATTGAAAAATATAATCTAAGCATCATTTAATTCAAAAATTTATTCCGAGATGAGTTAAAACATTTTTACATCATCATAAATAGAGAATCACATTAAAAAAAATTATGAAAATCAAATTGAATGAGGTATTAAACACAAAATTTTAACAAAATGCAAGGAAGCAAGCTATTGGACAGCAGAAGCACACATTTTTCTTCTTTGTCCACTTTCTAGCCTTAATGTCACTGCTGGTATTGGATTAAATAACTCGATGTCTACAGTATCCAAATTTATCCGCATTAAATCATTGAGAGTCTGTAGACAAAGAGCTACGCCCCACACCTGCTGTTACACCACAGAAAGCACACTGGTCAGTGTGACTCAGTTTCTCTTTCCCATTGTGTGTGTTTGTTTGGTTTCACCTCCCCTTATCATTCTCCTTTGCTAGATAACTCCTTGCCTGACGCATGCGCAGAAAGGGGAAGAAACAAATTTTCTTCATCATGAGGATTGAATCATCCCGATTGCGATGGCAAGGGCCAGTGGTCCGATGGACTAGTGATAATTATTTCTTGGTGGTCCGAGTCATATTTCACTGGTCCTGGACCAGCAGACCACTGTAAATTTCGAGCCCTGACACCGATAGTATAAAGATTACTTACAAGAAAGTGCATATAAAAAATATATGTAAGAGTGATTTCAAAGTATAATCCATCAACCATATTCAACAACTCAATAAAAACACAAGTCTCTTTTAAAATGATAAACACAATTTATTCACACACACAGTAAAAGACAATTAAATAAACTTACATCTTTAAGTAAAACTCTTCAAAACTTTCAAGCATATTTTTAACATCGATTGCATCAAATAAATCAGACACATGACATTTTAAACATGGACTATCAACATTCAAAGTAACGAAGTCACGAGTCAAGTTTTCCCAATTAACATTAAAAAGAGCCTGTTCGAAAAAAGTGTCGAACTTTCGACCCCTTGTTAATGATTCACATTCATGCACTCTCATGTAAAAAATGAATCCATTTTTACAACCCACACATTCTTTTTAGAAAGGTACTTTATGTTGCATATGAGCTCATCAAATAGTCACTTACGTAGAGAATCAGCCAGTTTACTAACTTCTTGTGATGTATATGTGCTGATTTTATCACATCGACAATCACAGGGATATTTTTTCTCAATTTCCGAAAGGATGTACTCTTTTAGAGTATAAGTCATAAGTTTGTCTTTGACACTACGTGAGATACAAGGGGACGCGTAACACAATTTGTCAATCTGACTTTTCCAAAAGTAGAACTCTATCAGGCATCAACTGGAACACTTCTCGTTTCAGTTTGAACAATCTTTGCACACTAACACAGATGTTACCATTCGCACTCGACTCTCCTTTTTTTATAACAAAAGCGAAATCACGGTCTTCGATTAATTTTTGATTTATATTTTTTACGTAGGCTTGAAATAAGTGATCTCCACACATCTGGTTCTAAGGAAATACCATCCATAGTTGGTCGAAAAATACCATCTTTCCCACACGTATATCTTCTAATATGCACGCGTGTACGTTTCCGAAAAGTATTCACCAAAAGTGAAAATACAATCACCCAAGTGTATCATATCATCAGGCTGTGGAGAAGCCTCAATGTTCATTTTCATGTTCGTTGCATCCCATCTGTTCATCTTCAGGCTTCAAAGTTTCAGAATGATTTTCACCAGCGTTAGTCATTCTTAACTCTCATAAGATTAGGAGTCACAATACTAAAACAACTTCCTGTGAACTTAAAAAATAAATCAAACTAGGTTTTAACACTAGCTGGTGAAGAAAAATCCTAAGTACATAGAATAAAATTTCACGATCTCTTTCAAAGCTCAGAATCACCCTGAAAATGATTCTCCAAACATCCACTATAAACCAATGAATATTCACTTTAACCAATGAGAAGTGTACATAAGTCTCTTGCTACTGACGTCATAGAATATCACACGAACTTTTGAGCAGAGTTGAGTTGTTTTCCTCAGTATTCAGATTTTTAGAAATGCCAACACTTTGACTTCCAACTTCACCCTGACCTACTACGAGTAATTTTAAGATGGTAGCAGGTTTTCACATCACATCGAATGCCGATGACGTTTTCGCATCTCATGCAAATTGACATGATCAATTACACGTGATTGACCATGTCATGCGCGAGATGCGAAAACGTCATCGGCATTCGATGTGATGTGAAAACCTGCTACCATCTTAAAATTACTCGTAGTAGGTCAGGGTGAAGTTGGAAGTCAAAGTGTTGGCATTTCTAAAAATCTGAATACTGAGGAAAACAACTCAACTCTGCTCAAAAGTTCGTGTGGTATTCTATGACGTCAGTAGCAAGAGACTTATGTACACTTCTCATTGGTTAAAGTGAATATTCATTGGTTTATAGTGGATGTTTGGAGAATCATTTTCAGGGTGATTCTGAGCTTTGAAAGAGATCGTGAAATTTTATTCTATGTACTTAGGATTTTTCTTCACCAGCTAGTGTTAAAACCTAGTTTGATTTATTTTTTAAGTTCACAGGAAGTTGTTTTAGTATTGTGACTCCTAATCCTATGAGAGTTAAGAATGACTAACGCTGGTGAAAATCATTCTGAAACTTTGAAGCCTGAAGATGAACAGATGGGATGCAACGAACATGAAAATGAACATTGAGGCTTCTAAACAGCCTGATGATATGATACACTTGGGTGATTGTATTTTCACTTTTGGTGAATACTTTTCGGAAACGTACACGCGTGCATATTAGAAGATATACGTGTGGGAAAGATGGTATTTTTCGACCAACTATGGATGGTATTTCCTTAGAACCAGATGTGTGGAGATCACTTATTTCAAGCCTACGTAAAAAATATAAATCAAAAATTAATCGAAGACCGTGATTTCGCTTTTGTTATAAAAAAGCAGAATCGAGTGCGAATGGTAACATCAGTGTTAGTGTGCAAAGATTGTTCAAACTGAAACGAGAAGTGTTCCAGTTGATGCCTGATAGAGTTCTACTTTTGGAAAAGTCAGATCAGTGGCGCCGACTCCATGGGGCCTGAGGGGGCCCGAGCCCCCTCAAAAATATTTTTGAGGGGGCAGAGCCCCCCCAATAAATCAAGAAAGTTATTAGTCATTTTATGCTTTCTAAACTCATAAATTTATCTTTTATTTTCCTTGTTTGAAGATAGTTTACCTTGTAAAATACATTCAGTAATGAGTTAAAACAAATAATTATTATGGTAGAAAGCAGGTTAACTGAAAACGAGTGGTGTGAATAATGATGGTGTTACGGTGCTGCAAGCACATAAGAATTTGTCCCAGTGCGCGAACTTACGGGTCAAGTCTGTTGCTAGTGGGCAGCGCTGCGGCGCGCTCATCTAAGTATTGCTGATCTGGAAGAAATATATGAGATTTTGATTTTGTATATTAAATGGGAGGCGTGACAGTTTTGAATGCTTTTGGGAATTGTGTTTAAAAGGAAAACCTTCACAAAATGATGATCCTTTCGCTTCTTCGGAATCGACGTATACCAAAGAAGTATGAAAATAACAAAGCCAGCTCACTGCACACTTTCAAAGTCCCAAAGTACTACAAGGCAATACATTGAGGTTTGTGAAATGGTACAATCTTGCATTATTGGGCGGTTTACATCAACTGGACTCACATAGGTCATTGTAGTTGAACAAGAGTACTTGCTTTTATTAAACAAAAGTGAAACAAATTTTGAAAAATCAAGTGAATTTTTCAAAAATGACCTTGAGAAACTGCGTTTACACTTGAATATGTCAGCCGATATCACTTATGAAAAAACAACTGGTCTTAAAAAACATGCGTGCTTTAAATTACCTTTTTACAAAAATACTGTGCGTGTTTGTATTTATTGTTTCCTTTTTTCAAAGCCAAAAAATATGTGTCAGTCTTGTCGAGTTTTCGGGGTTCTAATGTTGATTAAATGACTTTAAAATGCTTTAAAAAAACTTTGAAGCTCACTATTTTTGATCTCAAATTTAGAAAATTTCCCGCGGAAAGACCCCTCTCCCCCCGCCCTTCACAATATTTTTTTTTTAAGTCGACATCTCTAGGAGTGCCTTTCCATGCAAGTCAAGTGCCCTACCTTTTTCAATGCCTCGCTACGGCACTGCACGGCTCCCCGTAGAAAAGAACAAAAAACTGTCTCTTTCTAAGACAAGTGACATGATCTAGTTGAACTAGAAAATTTGTAAACCATTTTTTAGATTGTTTTACATGATTGTTTTACGGTAAAAACGCCATGTCACATTTGTCTGTTTAAATTAAACACCAGAAAATATGTAAATTGGCATTTTCAAGGTACAAAAATCTGACCTTTATTTTTTTTGGTGGGGGGGGGGGACCATAACCACCTAACCCCCTCCCCCCCGGTGATGTCTAGCCCCCTCAATAATTTTTGCAAGTCGGCGCCTCTGAGTCAGATTGACAAATTGTGTTACGCGTCCCCTTGTATCTCACGTAGTGTCAAAGACAAACTTATGACTTATACTCTAAAAGAGTACATCCTTTCGGAAATTGAGAAAAAATATCCCTGTGATTGTCGATGTGATAAAATCAGCACATATACATCACAAGAAGTTGGTAAACTGGCTGATTCTCTACGTAAGTGACTATTTGATGAGCTCATATGCAACATAAAGTACCTTTCTAAAAAGAATGTGTGGGTTGTAAAAATGGATTCATTTTTTACATGAGAGTGCATGAATGTGAATCATTAACAAGGGGTCGAAAGTTCGACACTTTTTTCGAACAGGCTCTTTTTAATGTTAATTGGGAAAACTTGACTCGTGACTTCGTTACTTTGAATGTTGATAGTCCATGTTTAAAATGTCATGTGTCTGATTTATTTGATGCAATCGATGTTAAAAATATGCTTGAAAGTTTTGAAGAGTTTTACTTAAAGATGTAAGTTTATTTAATTGTCTTTTACTGTGTGTGTGAATAAATTGTGTTTATCATTTTAAAAGAGACTTGTGTTTTTATTGAGTTGTTGAATATGGTTGATGGATTATACTTTGAAATCACTCTTACATATATTTTTTATATGCACTTTCTTGTAAGTAATCTTTATACTATCGGTGTTGTCTTCATCTTATTGTATGGTTTTGTAATTAAGACTGAATGAAAATATAATTTTTGTGATATTTCTATAGTTTAATACATGCGAAGGACTTCAAATAATGCTAAGTGGAAAGTCAAAATTAGAACCGTAAAGCTTAAACATGACAATGGTTTGAAAACAATACACAGTTATATTCACATACACAAACTCGTACGTATCAATACACTTACATTAAAGATAAATATTAAAGACTTATAAATTCTCATATGAGATAAGAACGCTCTTTCTTAACTTAGTTGGTCACATGATCGATAAAAGATCCTCACCTATTTGTGATTTGTCATGAAATAATATACATCGATAGATAGGTTACTAAGTGTGTAATAGTTTTTATTTTTCTTAAATTCAAAGTTAAAACCAATTTGTTAATTGTAGGATTATATTAAGTGCTAAAAAATGCGATATTTTCGCTTATAATTTCGGTTGATAAGTAAAGTTTTATTACAAGTTCCCTCACACGAATGAACAATAACATGCTAGATGGATATTTGAAAGCTTGAGTGGATGATTTGTAAGTATCTTAAACATTATTATTATTATTTGTAATGCGTGTGTGTTAATTAATACTTAGAGTGCAAAGAGTAAATGGTTAAGTGCTATTGGTTATTAATACTAAGAGTAAAGTGATATTGAGTTTTTAAATTTAATTAAATCATTTCGTTTAAAGATTCAGTTGAAAAAATTTTATTTTGTAAGTTTGAAAATTTTTGAAAAAAAGATTGAAAGGAAAAAAAAAACAATATGTTACAAAAATATTATTATTATTATTATTTTGATTTGAAAAAAATATTTTTGCGGGAAAATTTACTGTTGTAAGATTAAAAATTTATTTTTATATGATTGAAAAAAAAAATTGATTTTTTTTAATTAGTGGAAAAATATTACAAGTTTGAGAAATTATTTCTTAAAAACATTTTATATGATTAAAGAAAACAAAAATTTTTGATTTCATTTTCTAAGTAGAAAAATATTACAAGTTTGAAAAAATACTGTTTTGAATCAAAAATCTGTTTTTGAAAGAAATATTCTTACAAGCTGGAAATTTTTTTTATAAGTTTGAAATGAAAAAGAAATTAATTCGAAACTACGAATTAAAATCTAAAATTTTGTTTGGAAAACCTGACATCAGGCTATTGTCGATCTATGTGCTTGATATTTGAGAAACGTGAACTAATTTTAATTGGTCAGAAACAGTGACATCACTTGAAAGACGTAGGCCAGGTGGTGAATAATACTAGCACGTGGGGTTTGTTATCTGTTATCGGTAAAGGGGTAGATAGCAATATTGATAAAGTCATTTTCTCAATTCGCCTCGGTGTGTGTGTGGACGATCCGAAGTGCTGTAGGATTACGGTAGTTTTTTCAACAGCCGAGTTGATTTGCGATATCACGGCATGCGTTCTGCAAATCGACGATGGGCAGCCAGCCGTATGCAGCGATTTCAAATAAAACATGCGTGTAATTGTAATTTTGTGAGATTGAGTTATAATTAACAATCCACTTATTACAATTTCATTCACTGTTTTTAAATAACTTCGCGATAGCTGGTACTTGAGGGATTTCACCCCAAAAAGGTTAGTCTTTTGTACTTAATTTTAGTCAGTATTTAGCTATAACTTAATTTGTCAAAATTTAGATTAAGTTTCTTAATTTAACGTATGGCTGTCCATTTGAATGTATCGTTCGAAAAGGATAAAGACTAAAATAAATGATATCGATTTTGTTAAAGAAATTAGTTGTTAAAGTAAAATATTATTGGGAAAATGAAATAGCCAAAGTGATTCTAATTCATGAAGGTTGAAAATTTTGTTTTAATCTAACAAGAGTGCTTGTATGAAAAAAAAAAAAAATAATAATAAAGTAAAACACTATGCGATAAAATGACTAAGTTAAATACTAATCAAAAAAATAATTAATAGAGTTGATTAAATAAAATGTGATAAATTAAATGAAACTCTTGAAAAGCATATAAAGTGATGAAATGTAACTTGAGTGCGAAATTTGCTTACTGGAAAAAAATTAAATAAGTTGATTTTTTTAAAATCGTGAAAATTTATTAATGATAAGTGTTAATTACTACTAAGAGTAAATTGATTGCAAGTTTTTAAAATAAATTAGTTGGATGAAAATTGTAGACCTGATAATGTTTCGAAAAATTTGTGGGTTCGATTCCTGTTACTAATTGTGAAAAATTTCTAAGTTTAAAAATAACGGGAAAAAAAACCGATAAAGTAAAAACAAGCAAGAAAATGATTAAGTTAAATACTAAGCGATAAAATGACTAAGTTTAATACTAATCAAAAAATAATTAAATAAAATGTGATAAATTCAATAAAACTCTTGAAAAGCATATGTAGTGATAAAATGTAACTTGAGTGCGAAATTTGCTTACTGGAAAAAATTAAATAAGTTGATTTTTAAAATCCATGAAAATTTCTTAATGATAAGTGTTTATTAATGCTAAGAGTAAATTGATTCCAAGTTTTGAAATGAATTTCAGTAGAAGTTATTTTTCGGTAAGTCTATTTTTAAAATTTGCTGACATGAAGTTTTGATACTCGACTTATAATTTTAACATTTCTCGGGTACTTCATTGATGTTTAACATTTTTGTGTTATGTGTTTTATTTTACCGTAGGTAAAAATAATTAAATAAAAGTGAAATTTATAAATTGTAATGAAAATTCTGTTAATGAAATTGGTTGGTTGTAAAGTAATATTTTGGAAAAGCTGCAATGAATGATAAATAGTAAAACGCAGTAAGTAAAATAGTAAAGTATGGTAGAGTAAAATAAAATATTCAGAGGGGATTTAATTCATGAAAGTTGAAAATTTTGTTTTATTCCATCAAGAGTGTTTGCATGAAAAAAAAAAAATAATAAAGAAAGGAAAATATGATTAACTTAAATATCGATGATAAAAAATAATTATTAGAGTTAATTAAATGAAATGCGATAAATTAAGTGAAACTCATGAAAAGCATATGTAGTGATAAAATATAACTTGAGTGGGAAATTTGGTTACAGTAAAAAATTATTTAAGAAGATAATTTTTAAAATTCATGAAAATATTTGATAGTGATAAGTGTTAATTAATACGAAAAGTAAATTGATTGTAGATTTTGGAAAATTAAATGGATAAATGTATAAAAATAATAACGTATGTGATATTGTAAAATAATAATAATGAAAAAGAATCAAAGACGATTAAATGAATCTAAATCGTAAATGAGTTGCTATTTTAGTAAACTCAAACTAGAGTGAAAAGCATTTTAGTAGGAACATGTTAAAATCTCTTGTGCTAAGAAAAATAAATAACTTTTAAGCATAATTTTGTAACTGGAATAAATGTATGATAAAATGATTAAGTTAAGTATTAATGAAAAAGTAATTATTAGAGTTAATTAAATGGAATGTGATAAATTCAATGAAACTCTTGAAACGTATATGCAGTGTTGGAATGTAACTTGAGTGCGCAATTTGCTTACTGGAAAAAATTAATTAAGTTGATTTTTTAAAATCTGAGAAAATTTGTTAATGATAAGTGTTAATTACTACTACGAGTAAATTGATTGCAAGTTTGACATGATTGCAAAAATTGAAGACATGATAACGTTTTGAAAAATTTGAAGGTTCGATTCCTGTCACTACTTGCGAAAAATTTCTAAGTTTAAAAATATCGGAAAAAAAAAACGATAAAGTAAAAACAAGCGAGAAAATGATCAAACTCTAAAATATACTAAAAAAAATCGAAATCACGAAAAAATAATCTAAGTCTGAAATGCTTGAAATTAGTTAAAGACTAAAAAGTTAAGAAAATAGTTAAAGACTGAAAATAATTGAAAAACGCTAAAATAGTGAAAAAAAAATCAAAGTGCTAAATGACAGGAAAAAACGTTAAAGTTCAAAATGTGTGAAAGAATATTTAAGTTAATTATTTCTTCGAAAATTTAACAAGTAAGAAAAAAAATTTTGTTGTATGAAAGTAAAAAAAAATTAGTTAAGAAAATTATTTCTTCGAAATTTTTACAAGTTAGAAAAAATATTTGTCAATTTGACAAAGAAAAAAGAAATTAGTTAAGAAAATTTAACAAGTTAGAAAAAATAAAAAGGATAAAGTTTGAAATGCATGAAAAAGAAAATCAAAGTTTAAAATATATTTCAAGTCCACAAAGCATTGAAATAAATCTAAAATCTTGAATGGGTTGTATTTAAATAAATCTTTACTTAAGTGAAAACTTTGTAATTATGAAAAATAATAATAATGATGATAGTTTCAATTATGAGCTGAAATTCAGTTAATGATATGCCATGATTAGTACTAAAGAGTAAATTAACTGATGGTTTTAAAATTAATTAACTGATGGTTTTAAAATTAATTTAATTGTAATATTCGTTGTCATGGTACAGATTCACATTAAGACTGAAAGAGTAATGAAAAATATAGCATAGTGGTTAGCATACGTTTTTGCTAACTCAAAGTTTGGGTGTTCGATTCCCGGCCGCCACATTCTGTAAAAATAAAAATAATTAAATTCGCAGAAATATTCAAAAGTCCGGAAATAAAAAAATCAACCTCTCAATAGATGGCGCCACGAACGTTCTTAAAAGTTGCCATCCAAAAGTTAAAACATAGCAACAAGTGTTGCCAACTGAAAACTAAAAAACTCTGGTTGTCATAACAACCAAAAACTTTGACGTTGCCATTCAAAAAGTGAAAAACCTCCTAGTCTTCTATGACTAGAAAAACGACAAAGTCCAAAAAAAGGCGCAAAAATATTCAAAAACGCGGGAAAAACCCCCGTAACCTTCTTCAAGATTCAGGCGCAACCCCAAGGTCAGAGGGGGAGTGGGAGGCGGAGTGAGAGGGGGCTATGAGCCCTAGAGCCCCCTCCTGGCCCAGAACTCTCCTTTTCCCTCTACTTCAGTTTCAAAAAATTGCCGGTTGAATGGCACCGAAATTCACCTTTCATTAACATTATCAAGAGATATCAAAACTGCGTTTCTAAAGCTACAAGTTCGGAAATTTAAGAGAAACGCCCCTTTCCCTCCTCCCCACTCTCATCAACATTATTAAAAAGTCGTCTTAAATTTGGTTTTTAGGGCTTCAATATCGAGAAAATTCCTGGAAAGCTTCCGAAAACTCTCTTTCTTTACGTCACAAAGGTCGGCTATAAGTGCGATTTTAGAACTTCAGTTTCAGAAAACTGCTTGTCCCCCAACCATAGATAGCGTTTTTAAGACTTTAATTTTGAAAATTTTCCAGGGCAGAGCCCTAGGATCTCTTCTTTCCTTAACATTACCACAGATAATCTTAAACTGTGTTCTTAGAACTACAATTTTGAAAACAAAAGAAAGACATTCTTAACACAACGATAGACTATTTACAATTGCGCTTTTAAAGTTTCAGTATTGAAAAATTACCGGGAAGGGGCCACCAAACCTTTTATTCCCCTAACATCACCAGAGATCGTGTAAAACTGTGGTTTAAAATTACAATTTCGAAAATTTTCCGTGAGAGAAACTCCCCGGACCCCCTATCTAAGGGTCAATAAATTTCCGTTTCACGGTTCATATTGTATACATCTAGTAATGGTTCCATCCCAAGCCAGAAAGTTGTCCCTGTAATTATTCATACGTTTGAAAAAAAAAAAAAAAAAGGTGTAGCAAAATTAAGGGGTACCCAAAACTTGTTTACTCAAGGTCCACGTTTTAAAATTAGGGAAGGCAAGGCAGGTCAACAATCCGACAAAATTTCAGTTCAAATGGTATTTGTTAGCGCTGCCTCCCCCACCCCCGTGAATTTCACTGGAAATTATATACAATAAAAACTGTTATTATTAACCCAATTCGAAAGCGATAAAATTTTGGGGGGGGGGGATTTGCGCCATTGAGCTTGGGGGGGATGGGCACCCCTGTTGAAACCCTTCCTCTCCCTCCTCCCTAACATCAAAATTCGTCTTATGTTGCACTTTCTGAAATTTTAGGTACCAAAAATTAACCGTAGTCACTGAATCCATTTCGTCCCCTAACACTCACTACCTGAGATGTCTAAAATCGAGTTTTTAAGACTTAAATTTTGAAAAATATCCGAGGGAAGACCTGCAAACTCCTTCCCTTAACATCACCAAAGATCGTCAGAATTGCCTCTTTTAAACTTGGATTCCAAAAAGTTTCTGGCAGGGAGAACGGAACCAAATTCTTTTCTTTAATATCATATCAAAGATGGCCCATACTTCGTTTCAGGACCTAAATTCGGAAAACTGCTGCGCAGGGACCTTCAAGGGAGGAGCGATCGCCCCCTATCCACCGCCGTCTCGATGGCAGTGCCCCATCGCCCCTCCCTTGTATCCGTCCTTGGGGGGAGGGGGTCAGGAGGGAACAACTGAACACCCCAACTCTCAGGGGCGGACCAAAGGTGCCAACCTAGACTCCCTAAGAGCAAAAAAACAATAATAAAATAAAATAAAAAATCTAAAGCGGTCATATTTGACGGTGTAAGAAAAAAGAAAAACCTAACGAAGGCGTGCAGGTTTGTGGAAAAAAAAAAGAAAAAAAAATTGAAGTCGGACGGATGTCTGTGTTGGAAAAGAAAAAAAAAAAAAAAAAAAAACAGGCGCACAAGTTTAAGCCCCCCCCCCCCCCCCCCCCCAAGCGCACAGGTTCGAGGACGCAAACAGGCTGGCTGGCCCGTCCGCCTTTGCTCTCCCTATCCCCCGGCTTTGAGGAATAGATATATTTTCATATATTTGGGACATGGTTTTTGCTATATAATATGCATTGAGCATACATCCTTTGACCTCCCCTGGGAAAATGAAATGACGGGCCTGGATCGGAGTTATTTTAACACTTAATTTGATATTAGTTCTTGTCTTTGTATTTTTAACCGACTTCAAAAAGGAGGCGGTTATCAATTCATACCGTATGTATGTTTTTTTTTTTTTTTGTTTGTCTGTTTGTCCACTCATAGCGTCTCACCTAGTGAACCGATTTTGATGATTCTTTTTTTAATGGATAGGGGATGGCTCAACTTAGGTCCTATTACTTTGTTTGACCATATTTGTTCTTTAGAAAAAAAGTTATGGGCAAAAAACAGTAAATTTTATGCAATTTCCCCTATTAAATGATTTTGTAGCGAAGTTCGCACTTTTCATCCGTGGATAACGGTGGCTCAGTGGTAGAATTCTCGCCTCCCACACGAGCGACCCGGGTTCAAATCCCGACTAGAACAAAGTGAATTTTACTAAAATTTCGTTTCTACTGTTTTCCGTATTTCCTTGAATCTTCTATTAATTTCTGTATCTTTCCAAGTCTGGAAAGTTCCAGCACTTTCTCAAGTTGTATATAAGGAGATGTAACGTTCATTCGTGGTTCTGAATAAAGATCTCGAGTTGAGACAACGAGTATTCGCTTCATTTGGCTTTCACTTTGTCTTCGCTATCTTCATCTACGCGACAATAGGAAACTCATTGTTATAAAACTTTGGTGCCCTATAACAGTAACATTAATAGTAATTGTAATGATAATTTTGAATGAAGGCTTCTCTGAAGCAAGCATCTAATTTCTTCAAGGGATATTTCGATAATGGGGAATCTGGCGCTGTCGTCTCATTTTTGGCGTAAATAATTTTATTTTAGTCACCCTGCTGATTTATAGTAACCCTATGTGAATTATCAAAATCTTCCTTTCTTCAGTGCTATTGCTCCATAGTAGGGGTAAACCTAACCTGGAAGCGTGGTGATGCAGTGATTAGGATCTGCTTAGCCTTCACAATGCTACCATTAGGTTTGACTCAACTACTCTGTAGTATTTTTATCGTTATCATCTATGCCGATAACAGATGATCGGGGCTAAAGTAAGAAAATACAAGATTGCATCATGAGCAACTTAGATGCTGTGGAATGTAAATTAGTTAAGAAAAACGTAATACTTAAATGGTTATAATTAAATTAACTACGCATGATTTCCAGAGAGGAACAAAGTTAAGTTTTTTGTGCCAATCACTTAAAGTTAACGCGTGTCAATATTTTCTTTTTTTTTTTAGTATGGAGCATTTTTAAGAAAAAAATGTGAAGTTTCGTGATGGTAACTTCTTATTATTTCTGAAATACCTACATTTACACTAAAAAGAATAAAATAAAAAAATTTTGAAAAAAAAAAAAAATAGAACCGACTTCAAAATTGCTCTAAAAAGTGAAAAATAATTTTATTCTTTAAACACCATCGATAATGCTTTTAAACATAATTTTTGAAGTTGGCGCAAAAACGATAGATAAAATCATTCACAGCCATAACTCAAATACAACTATAAATTTAACCAGGACCAGTTTCTTCACTATCACATACATTATGCATTGATGACAGCATATTTGAATAATTTGATATAAATGTTTCGTTCGTAACTTTGGATGCTTTTCTGAAAAAAAAAAAAAAATATGAACGAAGCATGGTTACACTGGATTTTACGTTTTGTTTTTGCGCCAACTTCAAAAATTATGTTTAAAAGCATTATCGATGGTGTTTAAAGAATAAAATTATTTTTCACTTTTTAGAGCAATTTTGAAGTCGGTTCTATTTGTTTTTCAAAATTTTTTTTAGTAAATGCACACTAGTCAGCTAACGTGAACTCTTTATGATATTTTTGTTTAATTTTCTTTTTGACTTACGGAACCTTTGGAAATGTACTACAAAACCCGAGGGAGGGTTCCGCAGAATGCAGTTTGAAGACTACTGGCCAAAGCCGCGTTTTCTTTTTTTTTTTCTGCTAATTACTCTTATTTAGAAATTATGCTGCAGCTTGATAAAAGATTAATTTTCATAAATGTTAGCTTGGATGACACGCCCAAGATATAGTACCCCCCCCCCCCCCCAAAAAAAAAGCCTGCCGTTTACTTTTGCTTACGCTATTAAATAATTTAGTAGGGGCAAATTGCTTCGTTAGATAATCCTATCAGCTTTAGTTCATTTCCTGAAAAGAAGGGAACAAAGGTTTTACATAGTTACTTTTACGGGAAAATTCCGAAGCTCACGGTTAATTTTGTAATTAGTTATTCCCAAGGAGGCCATTTTTATTTCTGGAATTTGTTTTAATTGCTGTAATGGCGAAGTGGAACTGAGAGAAAGTTCCATTGTTTGACGTCAGTGAAGGAGTTTGCTGTTAATTGTAACTTCATGTCATAAAGAGCTTCAAGATTAATATTTTTATTGGGTTTGTCTCTCAGTTGGCAAGTATTCAAAGCTGAAATTATAGTCTGAAGAAAATGAAGTTTAAAAATAAGCGTTCATTAAACTATGTTAAATGTTCGAAGCTATAATGTTAAGGGAAGGAATATTTATTGTTTATTATGTTCTTATATTCTGGAATAGTGAGCAATTATTTCCAATGATGGATCAAACGCACCCACGCTATATAGTTAAATATAACTCAAAAAAAAAAAAAAAAAAAAACTTCTACGAAATGGGTCATTTCTTGTAAAAGCAACCGAAAAATACGAGAGTATTCTCCATTTCGTCGCCTCAGAGCAAGAGTAAGACATGTGCAAAGAGTTTCTAGTAAAATTGATTTGAAAGTTTGATGTTTTTTTTTTCAATGCTGAATATCTGAAGTTGTAATTCATTGATTTAAAAAAAAAAAAAATGGAAACTCCTCTAGCTTTTGAGTACATTTTAAGGATTGTATTGAAATATTCAATTAATCTTAAAAAGAAAATAATTAAATTCACTTGTCTTACAGTTGTTCTTAATGTTTATGAAGACAACTAGGATATAAAAGCGAATAGCAACGTATTCTAGTGTTTTACCTTAAAAAATCATTTTCAATTAAGACACTGCTAAGATCAGGGCTGCGGAGTCAGAGAGAAAAGGACCGACTCTGACTCTGGGAATTTTAGAGCCTTCGACTCCGACAGCACTGGTATAATTGCGGATTTTGAGGGAAAATGAAAGACTCCGAGTCTTTGAATTTAAAACCTTCAACTTCTTTACCACAAAATGAGCCCGACTCCGCAGCCCTGGCTAAGATGAATGTAGAGTTGTTATTTTGCTGCTTCTAACTCATCAGTAATGTTGATTGAAAATAAGCGGTTTTGTGGTTGTGTTTAGAAATTTAAAAAAGTCTAATGCTATTAAACATTTTTATTGGAAGTACACCCAACTAGATATTATTCGGAATCACAATTATTATAATGGTCATTAATCACGGATCCCTTTAGAGACGTAAAGAAGTATTGTTTCTTTGGAATCATATTTTGTTCGGGCACGGAAACCAGATCATTCTCTTCTTTTTGATTGGAATGGATGGTTTTTCTGTATAAACTGGATTTGGTAGAACTTGTTCTCTCTTTGCTTGAGTTTTTCTTCTTGCGTCAATTATACGAGCATTATACTCTTTTCCAGGAAAAGAAGTCTTGTAAAATATTGAATTCTCGAGTCTCTTCTGAACAGGATTACTAAAATAGTTCTAAAAAAAAAACTTTTTCAGACTAAAAAAAACTTCGAAAATCACGTCAACAGATTTTCATTTTTTTTAAAAAAATCATCAAATTTTAAACTGCCCCACCCCCACACCCAAAAGAAAGCGTTATTCGAATTTAGATAATATTTCCCCCAAACCTCGATTAGAATAAGAACATCAGTTCCGTAAAACCCTCATAAATAGAGCTAACAGTCTTAATGAACATTGATGAAGGATTACGATCATCGAAAAGTCTTCAATAAAGTAAAAACCAAATTGTCGTCAGCGTACTTCAGAAAAAAAAAAAAAAAAAAAAACATTGAATCACGAGGGAAAAAAAAAAAGAAAAAAGAGTGATAAGAGAAAATGAAGAATGAAAGGAAAACTGACATTTAAAAAACCCCGTCGAGATAGCGCCCTTTTTTGAAAAAGAAAAATGGAATCATTTTTTCTATCGCCTGCGGAAAAACAAAATTACAGCTAATGAGCGCTACATTAGAATTTCAGCTATTTCTTCACCTTTACAGTTATAACTGTAGAAGAGGTTACAAACAGACAGACAGACACAAAGACAGATGCCCACATGTTTTAATAGGATAGTTTATGCATATAAAAATAGCCAAAAAAGTGTTACGCATTTTTTTTACTAAACAATATCATTTTAAATAAAATATTCACTTAACAGACACAACCAAAAAAAGAAAAAAGAAAATCCCTATATAAAACAAAATATTACTTTTTTTTCTATCACTAAAAGAATACATTTCTATAAAATTGTGAATAGAATTAATTCTGTTGAAAACTTTTCCAAAGAATTTCTTCTATAAAATCGTCTATAGAGTTCTATGGAAAACTTTCTTATAGAAAATGTATAGATTTTTATACTGCCGTGGCAAGAGCATCTGCAAAAATGAGGTTTTGAGATATTTGAAGAAACGTTTTTTGAACTCCATACTAATAAAAAAATTTTGAAAAAAAAAAAAAAATAGAACCGACTTCAAAATTGCTCTAAAAAGTGAAAAATAATTTTATTTTTTAAACACCATCGATAATGCTTTTAAACATAATTTTTGAAGTTGGCGCAAAAACAAAACGTAAAACCCAGTGTAACCATGCTTCGTTCATATTTTTTTTCAGAAAAGCATCCAAAGTTACGAACGAAACATTTATATCGCTATTCAAATATGCTGTCATCAATGCATAATGTATGTGATAGTGAAGAAACTGGTCCTGGTTAAATTTATAGTTGTATTTGAGTTATGGCTGTGAATGATTTTATCTATCGTTTTTGCGCCAACTTCAAAAATTATGTTTAAAAGCATTATCGATGGTGTTTAAAGAATAAAATTATTTTTCACTTTTTAGAGCAATTTTGAAGTCGGTTCTATTTTTTTTTTTTTTTTTTTTTTTTTTCAAAATTTTTTTATTTTATTCTTTTTAGTGTAAATGTAGGTATTTCAGAAATAATAAGAAGTTACCATCACGAAACTTCACATTTTTTTCTTAAAAATGCTCCATACTAAAAAAAAAAAAAATATTGACACGCGTTAACTTTAAGTGATTGGCACAAAAAACTTAACTTTGTTCCTCTCTGGAAATCATGCGTAGTTAATTTAATTATAACCATTTAAGTATTACGTTTTTCTTAACTAATTTACATTCCACAGCATCTAAGTTGCTCATGATGCAATCTTGTATTTTCTTACTTGAGCCCCGATCATCTGTTATCGGCATAGATGATAACGATAAAAATACTACAGAGTAGTTGAGTCAAACCTAATGGTAGCATTGTGAAGGCTAAGCAGATCCTAATCACTGCATCACCACGCTTCCAGGTTAGGTTTACCCCTACTATGGAGCAATAGCACTGAAGAAAGGAAGATTTTGATAATTCACATAGGGTTACTATAAATCAGCAGGGTTACTAAAATAAAATTATTTACGCCAAAAATGAGACGACAGCGCCAGATTCCCCATTATCGAAATATCCCTTGAAGAAATTAGATGCTTGCTTCAGAGAAGCCTTCATTCAAAATTATCATTACAATTACTATTAATGTTACTGTTATAGGGCACCAAAGTTTTATAACAATGAGTTTCCTATTGTCGCGTAGATGAAGATAGCGAAGACAATGTGAAAGCCAAATGAAGCGAATACTCGTTGATTCGAGAAAATACGGGAAACAGTAGAAACGAAATTTTAGTAAAATTCACTTTGTCCTAGTCGGGATTTGAACCCGGGTCGCTCGTGTGGGAGGCGAGAATTCTACCACTGAGCCACCGTTATCCACGGATGAAAAGTGCGAACTTCGTTACAAAATCATTTAATAGGGAAATTGCATAAAACTTACTGTTTTTTGCCCATAACTTTTTTTCTAAAGAACAAATATGGTCAAACAAAGTAAGTAATGGGTACAAAGAAAGTAATGGGACCTAAGTTGAGCCATCCCCTATCCATTAAAAAAAGAATCATCAAAATCGGTTCACTAGGTGAGACGCTATGAGTGGACAAAAAAAAAAAAAAAACATACATACGGTATGAATTGATAACCGCCTCCTTTTTGAAGTCGGTTAAAAATAGGGAAATGCTAGAATTCGACGTTTTTTTCGTGCTTTATTTTAGTAGAAACCAAATCAGCAAGCTTGTAAACTAAAGCCAAAGTACAATAGATGACAAATATGAAAAAAAAAAAAAAAAAAAATGCAGATACTGCTCTACCATCCCACAGCAGTATAGAACACTATAATAATGCTATAATTGAACTAAATATTCACTTTTTGATGATGGTGTCACCAACTGCGCTTTTTTTTAACTCCTATTTTTAGATTGCAACAGAAGTTTTAGATAGAAAATAAACTTCAAATATACTTTGCTTTAAATGGGGACAGTATTTCGATCAAATAGATTTTTTTCCGCTGCAGATCTGCATTAACTACTATCATGCCTAACAGAACAGAGGTACAATACTGAAAAACTTCGGACAGCTTTTAAGAGCGTTTTATAGTTGAAAATAAAATTATCACCTGCCTGCTAAATCATGAAAAAAAGGAAACTAAAGTTAGTGTGCAGTAATATGGTTAGAGCAACATTAATAAATTTAATATTTTGGTGCTCATATTTTAGTGAAATAGAAGGGTATCTGATTTAACTTAGTGTTGCCCTAAACTGAGATGAATTTTGGAACTTCTGCAACACAAAGTTATGATTTGCACATAAAAGATTTGAATATATAAAAATTTTTCGAACACTCCACTAAATCAAGGCACATTTGGTAATATTAACAAGACCATAAACTTCTTCTTTCTTTCTTTCTTTCTTTTCTCTCTCTCTCTCTCTCTTTTTTTTTTTTTTTTTTTTTTTAAGATGTCTTACTGTTGCTCTGAGGCGACGATTTAACAATCTTAAATTTTCCTGAAAATATCAAGAATCTTACTTTTTTTGACGTCTTGAATTCAAACTTTTTTTTTTTGATGAATACTAATAAATTAAAAAGCAGTTTTTTTTACCTTGCCGGCAGTACTTTAAAATGTTGTTACAACTCGAGTTCTATGAGAAATACAGAGTCATATAATAGCTCAATTTAAAGATCTGTCCGGGGGGGGGGGGGGTGGCGAGCAATAAGCGGAACCCCTTCGTGTTGTTATAAAGGAGTGGTCAGCACAGCAACTGTGGTTGTTTGAAACGCTATACGTGCCAGCCATTGACAAAAACGGTCAAATAATGAACTTATGTTGCTTCTAAAGCTTTTTTTTCCTTGAAACCAAAGTTAGTAGTAACTCAAGATAAAATAAATAAAATTGGAAATTTTCAAATTTGAAAAAAGTATTTTTCCCAATAATTTAAAAGTGCGATTAATTAATAAATAATCTTGGTCAACTACTAGGTAATTGAAGATAATAGACATATTTCTATAACTTATAATGGAATTTTTTTCTATAAAAAACATTCGTCAAGCTCCCGTTAATTCGGCAAATGTTGAAGTCTTGATTTGCCTATCGCATTTGCTGCCCCATTCCATTTCCTACGAGTTTAATGTTTTAAACTCTTTTTCGGAATGACAGCAATGCTGAGGTAAACTAAAAAAGTGACGTAGGAGTGTTTCGGAATAACAATGTGGCCTCTTCTTCAACGCCAGACCATAGAGCTATACGAAGAAAGTAGCACATAATTCATTTATTTCTCTTCCTTCCAAATTTTTCTAGTCTTTTAGCGAATATACAGATTTTGTTTCATTTTTATTTCAGCAAGTTAAACAAAACCAGGTCCCTAAATAAACATTTGCTTGCCTAGGAAAAGAGTGTCGTCACATAGTGTTGGAACGTCCCCTATGATGCGTTACGGTCTGAGTATTATTCTAAAACAAAACTGTGCTCGTGTTTTATTTCTGTTTTAACAAGTTCCTTCCAAATAGCGATCTTTATCAAAAGTGAATTCGTTAATCAACCTGTAAGATTAATTAAGCGGAGCCCCAAATATTGAGTTAGGAAGAAAGGGGCATAAATCTATTTTTTTTTTTCTATTCACTAGCGCTTTTAGCGCTTTTGTTTTGTGTAATCCCCATGACAACCCTTGATCTTGATAGCAAAGGCCAAACCTCTCGACCCGGTTTTCTTTATTATTTCGCCCCGTGTCAAAAATAAATGTCTTACCTCGAATTCTAAAGAATAAAAGAATATATTTTAGATTATAAGATTCATTTGATATTTAATATACATACATAATTTATTTATATTATTAATATTATTCGGTATGAAAATAGGAAAATTTCAATAGATTTGTTTATGAAATATTTTCCGTTATTTTTCCAAAAATACATAATTATTTGCTGATTATATTCCAGTTCTGGTTTTCAGGAATAATAATTATTTTGCAGTAGATGTTTTATTCGAAAAGCAAAATATGTAGTTTTCCAGAGTTGAAAAAATACTACTGTTGTTGAATCTAAGTTCAATGTAATAAAATTAGTTACACCTTTTGATCATGTAATTTTGAGCTTTAAAATAAAGCATCAATGACTTATTTTGCGTAGATGTTTGTATGCTTATTTTTTAACCATTTTTTACATGATGTCATTTATACCTGTCTCTAGTGCCTCTGTACTGTTTAGAGATAGATGAGTTTGACCATGATAAAAGACTATTGATATGATGTCATACTTTTTTGAAACATTTTTGACCCCCTGCCCCCTTTATCACAATGTCATTCTTCATCTTACCCCCGCCCCCCCCCCCCCCCCCTCTTGTCACTTGTAGCGCTATTTTTCATAAAAATATTCATATAAAAATGCGTGACGTCATACTTTTTTGTTACCTTCTTCCTCCCCCTTCTCACAAACTGTAAAGTTTGACCTTGAAGCAGAAACATCATTTGTATCATTTCTAATAGGTCGAATTAGCCAGAAAGCGCTGAGTAGTTAGAGGCGCAATCTTGATCTATCTATTACAAAATTGCAACAAACAACCTATTACAAATATAACAAATGATGTTTCTGCTTCAAGGTGATCCGCCATCTCTAAGTGATCAAGCTTTACCACTTTCACCAACCCCCCTACCCCCTCCTCAAAGAGTGACACCATTTGTGGACAGTCCCGAACTTGGACTCCGATAAACGAAAATTAACCTATTGTTTATCTTTAATAATTACTGACTCCCCCCCCCCCATAACGGACTAAGAAAGTATTCAAAGAGGCGGGGTGATTGATTTTAGATATTTAACCCTTTTATGAACCCCCAAATCCTCCGCCATCTTTATTTAAGATTGTCTCAAATAAGGTTTTTTTCACTTCCACTGCTAAAAAATTCTGGAGGGGAACAGTGAACCCTCACCTTAACGTCATTAAAGGAGTTCGAAAACTGCATTTTTTTGACCCACAAAATCCATCTAAGATCAGGGCTGGATCAAGGATTTTGGGGCCTATAGACATTAGAAGTGTTAAGGCCCCCCTACACTTGCATTTTATACATAATCTCCTATATTATTTCTCTAGCCTGTATTTCTGTCACCACGCAAAATCTTCCTTATTCCTTTATCAAATTTCATAATTTACCCCTCATTTTAAAGCTTATAGTTTTAGGTTCTGAATACAATTTTAAGTATTACCAATAATATTTATTGGCAATAAATACAGTAACTAAAATATAATTATGTTTACTTTTCATTTTATATAGATCTAGAAAAAAACAGGGTTCGTACGCCCTTGAAAAACCTTGAAAAGTGCTTGAAAAAAAAAAGTTCATTTTCAAGTGCTTGAAAACCTTGAAAAAGTTTCTTAGTGCTTAAATTCTCTCAAAAATCAACGAATTGTGCTTAGAAGTTTTAAAGTATTTCACCAATGCAATTTTCTGAACATGTGTTCAGTATGCAACATCGCGAAAGATTGCTTCCGTGTTTGGGATTTCAATCCTTTTGCATCTTGTAAATATTTTGATGTTTTTTACAACCGAAAGATATTTTGACATATGGTACCTTAGATTAGTTTATTTTTTGTTTGATTTCATTAATTAACAAAGAAATTAATTTGGAAACCATGACAACATTGAACTTACTCGGGTTTCGCGGAAAATTGCTCTTGTGTTTGAAATTTCAATCTTTTTGCATCCTGCAAATATTTAAATATTTTGGCTAATCAAATGTTAGTTTTGCATATGCTACCTTAGATTAGTATATTTTTTGTTTAATTTTAATAAAAAACAAATAAATTTATTTCATGGGAAACATGCCACGTCGAACGAACTCAGACTTTGCGAAAAATTGCTTCTCGTGTTTGAAATTTCAATCTTTTTGCATCTGGCAAATATTTAAATATATTCACTAATCGGATGTTATTTTCATATTTGCTACCGTAGATTAGTATATTTTATGTTTAATTTCAGTAAAATATAAGTTTATTTTATGGGAAACATGACAACATTAAACTTAATTCGCGAAAATTTGCTTCCCTTGTTTGAGATTTCAATCCGTTTGCATTTTGTAAATATTTTTATATTTTTGGCAATTAGTAGTTATTTTGACACTGCTACATCAGATTAGCTTATTTTATTTTTTATTTTAATAACAAGAGTTAAAGAATTTATTACCTTGGGCTTGTTTAATTATTCGCTTATTTATTTTTGCAATTTTGAATGATTATCTTTACCTAATTTTTGGTCATAACAGATTTTTTTTTTTTTTTTAAATTTAAATTTCAGCAGTTGAACACCTAACAAATTAACTTAAAGTTTGTATTTTAAACATAAAGTTGATTTATATAATTTTATTTATAAGTACATCATTTTTTTTATGTCTGCTAAAATAAATAAGGTGTATAACAGGGGTGGTTGTGTTATGATTATTCACTTGAAATCCAGTAGTGTTCGTTTTTATGCTTTTACCTCCCTATATCTTCAATTTTCCTCTTTTCCTCAAATGTTCAAAATTACTACTTTATTAAGGTTGTGGGTACTTGGAGCTTACTGAAAGAGGCTTTAATCAGCAAAGGGGTAGATAGCTTAAGGAGGGTCATTCATCTTCATTTGGATCTAATAAATTGACCCGTACCAGCCTAGCTAGGCCCAGTGCCTGTTGCTGGTTATCAACAGGCACTGGGCATGGTATTTCTATGCAGAATATTTTGACTTAATAAACTATTTTATGAATTGTATGCATAGCAAAAGCTATTGTTGTACATATGTATATTCAAGTAATAGGGGTCTTAGTTTTAAAAATTATTCCCCCCCCCCTTGCCCCATTTTGCTCTTTGAAACTTTCAGGTAATTTTTTATGAACTCACAACTCACAATTACACCTGAATATTATTGCCTTTCTAAATTTAAATTCTAATTTCAACAATAACCCATTTTTTCCCAAAATAAAACTACTTTTGTCATAATATATGTCAACTTCTTGTGAATCTTTTCAATTTCGAAATATGGCTCTATAAATCTGAACTTGCACATTTATTGTCTATTGCAAGTTAATCAATGAAAGCTGAATAGGCTCAAGTTTGCATTCAGAGTATTGATCACTGCTTAAGCTGCTTTTGTATATTTTGAGGTGTAGAGACTGTACTGTGGACTTTTATAAACTTTTCTTACTTCCTATTTTTTAAATTTACTCGAGGACAGTTGAAATGCCTTATTGGCTGAACAGCTAATAAATACATACGAATAATTAATTTGCATACTTATAAATGATTTGCAAACCTAATATTTTTAGAATTTAATAGTGCAAACTGAAATAACTTTCTGGGTAGTGTTTTTGTCCTAACCACCCTTATATTGTAATAAACCACTGTATAGATATTGGAAATAAATGTTGAATCCGGGGGGGGGGGGGGAGTGACTTCAAAAACTCCTCCCTGGCAATGCCATTGAACTTGGGTATTTTAGTTTCTTCCCATAAAAGTTAAAAGCACTTATGAAAGGTTTTTTTTTTTAAGTATTAATTTGTTGATTCTAGAAAATATACAAACCTCTGACTGCTGCAACCTTTGAAAAACCTCAAAATTAAACCTCTTGGTATCTGCTTCTCTTTATGACCAAACTTTTCAATTATTTTCAGAAAAACTTTCAACGCAGTAGATATTTCACCAAAGTGTCTCTCGTTGTAGAAAAAGCAATTTTGTTTTCCTATACTTTTTTGTATTATTGCCTTATTTCTATGTGTTTGTAGTAAATGAAATCTGCATACAATATTTTTAGTACAAATTTATGATATTGCCTTGAAAACAAAATTTTTTACCTTGAAAAGTACTTGAAAAGTGCTTGAATTTTTTTCTGCCTAAAGGGTATGAACCCTGAAAAAGATTTGTAGTCGTAGACATAAACGTAGCGTCGGGGGAAGATGGCACGAGGTGCACGTGCCCCCCTAACTTGCTGGAGACTTAACCTTTTGCACCAGAACTATAAAGAAATTAGCACAAAAATCAAGAAGAGTATCTATTTTTTCTAATTTGTATGGCCTTAAAAATGCATTCGGACAATCTTTGCTAACGTTAATGTTAGAGTGAAAAAGCGGTTTGAGGGCTTTTCCCCGACCATTTTTCGAGATTGAAACTTGAAAAAGACAATTGGGCAATTTCACGAAACATGGGAACTAGGTGTTAAAAAAAAAAAAAAGTTATGGAAAAATGTCCCAACTTTTTTTGTATGTTCTCTGTTTTAACTGAAGTTTACAAGTTAGTATCTGGTAACTCCAGGTGAACCATTTTCTTTTCGTAAGAGAGCTTGTTTTATGAGCTCACATTCAGGTGAATTTTCTTTTTGCTAGAAGCAACTTTAAACGAGCATGTTTTTATTGTTTTAGCCTGTTCCTGCTGACTAATTACATTTTTTTTTTTTTTCAAAAAATACAGTCCATAAGAAGATAATTATTGCAGTATGTTTTAAATTTTCTCCTTAAAAAACTTGAAAGTAGTAGATTGCTAAATCATTGAGTTCTATATAACTTGGGTCATGAAAAATTCAATTTTTTAATATTTATTAATTTTATAGCTTGTATAAATTAAAACCTGCTTACTGTTTCGTCATTCCTAAAATATGTTCACATCTAAAAATGTTCCTGTTTGACAGTAAAAAATGAGATAGAGAAAAAAGGAAGGGAGCCCCGTTTTTTTTACTTTTCCTTCACTTTCTTTCTTTTCCTTTCTTTTTTTGTCAAAAAGAGAACTTTTTTCTTTCATATTTTTAATTTGAAGATTTCTCCGCGGCCTCTCAGAACCTCGGGGCCCCTAGGCAACTGCCTACTTTGTCTATTTAGTAATCCGGCCCTGTCTAAGATCATCTTTCTTTTCCAGGTTTCGCTATTGATTGCTTTCGTTGCAACTCCAGCCACACGCTCGATTGTTTGGAAAAATTCATAAAACCCAACACCCTTGTGCCAGAACCATGTTCTGATGTCTTTGAAGCTAGGTACTGCATCAAAGTGACTGGAATCTTCCAAGGTACGTTTGCCAATTATTGGGCACATTTTATTGTGGTTAATGTTTTGAAAAATGTCATCTATGTATAAATATACAATAGTTACAGTTAAAGTTACCCTGTTTTGATCTGCTTAGAGCCGCTAAATAGACAGGCCGACTCATCCGCTTATATAAAGCCATTTTGGATGGGATTTTTCATTGTTGCGCTGCTAGGGTTACCACAGCAAAGTTTTGGGTTTCGCCAAATTTGCCGAAAATAATACTTTATTTAATAAATAATTCACGTGCCGCTAATATTACTCGCCAGAAAATACAAATACTCAAACACGCGCTCCGATCCAAAAAGGCTGATCTTAAACTGCTGCGCCGGCTCGGGAGTACACCGTATATATAGGGGCCATAGATCTGCTCGTTCTAATAAACGTATGTTATTAAAACTTATTATGTTCTTGAAAATCGCCCGTCAAAGCATGACGGGTGGAAATTGCTTCTACATTTGAGCGAAGCAATTACCTGTTTAGTGTATTTTGATAGTTGAAATTTTAACCCTAACTTAAATGGGTTAACACTAAACTCTAGTAGATAGCTTTCATTGTTGACCACTTCACTTTTTCGCTTCTTCATTCTCCTAAAATGACCGTCTTACCAGTAAAATAGTTCAGTTACCGAATCCAGTTCATCCTTCTCAAAACAAAGTATTTACCTAAATGTCAAACGTTGCCAAAACATATTATCAAATTATAATATTTCATCACGTATGCTAGGCGCGAGTTTCATTGTTGCTGACGTTAGAGCGTTACTCGATCAGTGATTTTGCTTATTATATGAATGAGGATGTTATATTGAACACAGTAAAAAGAAATATATGTATATACCAATAAAAAATGCTAGTTCAATTTTTTTTAATTGTCAGCTGGCGTTTTGGCTGCTTGCAATTAGCACTTCTCCTTTTCAAGCCGCTGCATTTGATAGAGAAAAATTTCATGCTGCTGTTGAAAATGCTAGAACACGCTCTGAACACATGACTGAAGCACATGGAAAGCACACTGAATAAATTATGTCATGAGATCAAGTTTTTGTTCCTAGGTTGTGGTTTTTTCTTCATGTGCCCCTTTCTCACCTGCTTGTGAATGTTGAGCTCGTGCTCTTTTATTGCGAATTTATTTTCCTAGCATTGATTACCGATTAGACCTGTTTATATATCAACCTTAAATCTACTTATGCCTCCACCTTTGCGCCTGGTTAAGAATAGGTCAAACATTCAACTCACAGTGATCAGATCAGTATTAGCCGGCATGCTGCGAAATTCCGGGCTCACGTGGTTTTCACTAATCTTTGCTTGGTCTTTTCCGGCATGCCAGAGAAAACGAGGTCAGAAAAACTCATCTAGTTTAATAGAATAAACATATTTTTACTTAAAAAAATGAGAGCATTTAAGTAATGAATTTAAATGAAATTTAAAATGTTAACTAACACTGCTACTTTCATTCTTATCAGAAAAACCTAATTAATTACGAACAATTTTATTAAAAACTAGTGGTACCCGCACGGCTTTGCCCGTAGTTGAAAATTAAAAGGTCATTCGGTTCGCCTGTAGTATATTTACAAATAATGGATGACGAATTTCGCGCCAGTTGGCGATGTTCATTCGCTCTCCCATTCCACTTCATGATAATTTCGTAATTTACTCGTCCATCTTATGATAGTTTTTCTCCGGAAAATGTTCTTAAAATTTAAATAGAAGAAGAATAAATTCGAATTTTCGAAAAATCGCTTCGAGGTGCACACCCCCATGCTACAAACTAACTTTGTGCCAAATTTCATGAAAATCGGCCGAACGGCGGTGTAGGCGCTATGCGCGTCAGAGATCCAGTCCATCTTACAGACATCCAGAGGGGGCTTATTACGAGCTCTTCGGCTTCGACTTCGGGAAGCTAGAAATCTCACCTTTCTCATTCCGAACGAAGTCGTTAGGCGTATTACGAACTGCAAGTGAGAAGCATACTCACAGTGGGAAAGACTTGCCGTTCGGGAAAAAAATATGACTTCGTTTTGTAGGCGTGATGTAAGATGAACCAATAAGAGATTGCAGCGTGAAAATTTGAAATGGTGTTGTTTCTATGCGTTCTCTTTTCATATGGATTTTGTGAATTTTACTAGTGGATTTGTTTTTTGTTTGTTTGTTTTTTTTTCTCCACATGTTAAACATTTTTTTTATAACTAATGAAATTTCAAAAATTAGAGATACAAAATTTCCGGAAATTTTGCGGCGGTGGGAAAAAAAATCTTTTGAATTAAAATGGAAAAATTGATTTTTTTAAATTTAAAATGTATTAATTGATATATTTTATCAGAAAGCGTTTAAAATTTTCAATATTTGAAGGTGTATGCAATCTATGGTATTTTTTTTCTTTCAAAAAGATATATTCATAAAACTTTTGCTATTAAACTAAATTCACCACTAGCTTTCTTTGTTCTAAGTATCAGAGATTTTCCAAATTACAGTGTAACAAAAAAAAAAAAAATCAATATGCTTCTGACATAATTCTCGCTGCTTGTAAAATGAGCCCCGGAATTCAAATATGACCACCGTTTTCTCCCTACATGTCCCATTTTTTTAGAAATGGTGCCCCCCCTCTCCCCATTTTTTCCCCGTTTTCGACAGTTTAATAGCCATTATTTTTATTCGGAGGGAAAGGAAGCATAAAAACAACCATTTATACTCTTCTGAAGGTCTAGAGAGGTGCAAGGTTCCAAAGTATGAACATTTAGACTAAGTCAAGAGACTCACAGTGGTACTCCCCCTAAAATATTTTGAAAATCATCAGAACCCATATTTTTTGTATAGGGTTTTTTTTTTTTTTTACAATTTTTTTACTTATTTTGCGATCTAAAACTAGAGTGTAGAGCTTTCTCCTGTAAGCTCCATGTCCGAAAAATTTTTTACGAAGTCAAAAAATTAAACAAAAAAAAAAAGAAGCATCGCATTTTTTCCAGAGTCGCATCGAAGATCTTCAGTAAATAACCTTCCTGTATTATTCAACTTGCATTCCCAGATATAAGTATGATTAAAAATGAACTTAGGATATGCTTATAAAGTTGCATTAATGTATAGGGATTTATTTAGTAAAATATCTCTCATGATTTAATTTACTTCGGTGAAATTGACGGCTTTGTTTTGAAATTTAATGAACAAGACTTTAAATTCATTTCATTTTAAATTTAGCGTACAGTAGTTTTAAAAAATGTCGAAACCACATTGATATCTACACTAAAATGTAATATATTTTGCAGTATGTTTCCGTATTCTGTTTCTGCTCGATGGAATAGTCAGTAATTTTGTTGAATTTTCCCTCCCCTCTTGCATACACTGTTTGATTTTTTTTTTTTTTAAATAAAGATCGCTTGCTGATTTCCCTTTGTTAGGGCTTAATGTTTTCAATTTATTGTCCTTGTGACTGGCAGATAGCTAGTCACGGTGATTTAATATCATTGCGAAAATCAACCATCGGTTCATCGTGTTACTGAACGTAAATAGCGAAATTCGGGACCCCATTCATTAATTTAACTTTTTTTTTTGCAGGCGATAAACCTTTTCGTAGCTTATAAATTCTTTTCTTCGTTTTATTTATTTAATTTTTTGACACGATAAATCTATCATTTGTCAGTATTTCTCCTGTAAATAGACTTCTATTATTTTTGTCTTTTGCAAACGTCATTTTCTAATTTGTTTTTCGATGGTTGTTGTCCTTATTCTAATTAAAGTTATTTTTTTTACTTTAGAAACGTTATGCGTTTTTAATTACTTTTATTTTATAGACAAAAACATTTGTGCGTATTTTTATTATGCCTCGAAAAGTTTTTTTTTTTTTTTTTTTTTGTGTATTCCTATCCTATTTCAAATTTGATTACGAAAAATACAGTTTGACTGTCTCTTAATCAAGACTAATTCAAGTTATTTATTTATTCCTTTGTTTTCCATTCGGTAAGGAGAGAAGCATCCTTCTAGAGTTGAAGTAGTTTTCTTAAAACAAAATCTATTTTTCAAAAACAAAAAAGAAAAAAAAAAGAAAAGAAGGAAAAACATGTTTTGGTCGATATCATGTTTGTGCTCTCTGTTAGGCGTTATGTAATTCAAGCACATTGTTTTTAATATCGTATGAGGAAGAAAGTCACAGAACCGAATTGCACCAGCAATCTTTCCTCACATAGTTAAAAATCATTAGGTTAAAAAAGAAATTTAGTGCAAAATTTATAATTATTTTCAAAGGTTATCTATTTGTGAACAAATCGCATTAAAAAAACGAATTCTCAATTCGGAAGAAAATATTTTATGATCTGATTGTTGATAAAAAGAAAAAGAAAAAAAAAACTGTCAACATTAATACTAAAAAATTTAAAAAAAAAATTATTTGAGTTTTTGAAAAACATACCAACGATGGGATTCAAACCGTCGATCGCGTTAATACAACGCGCGTGCTTATACAACCGCGCCACACAGGAACACAAGCTTGCCGCCCAAATACAAGTTAAACCCTTTGAATCATACGCTACTCCAGCTATCTAAGATGTGTATGCATTAAATGAGCTGTTTAAGTTTACTAAATCATTCAGTTTGCACGTCAGTTGGTATTAAGTAAATGTAGAAAGTTATTTCCATTTTTATTGTTATGTTTTTGTGAATTCTTGAAGCTTAAAACTGAGAGCATATATATTCGAATAACGTTGATGATTTTTGGCTGCAGGAATCAGTTGTTTTAGTTCAAGGGTTCTAAATGTTTTAAATCTTTTTCTTTCTTTCTTTTTTTTAATCTTTAAGTTACTTTTACGGAAAAGTAGGGTAACATAAAAAGCAAAATTGTATGTAGTTCGACCTGGGGAATCCATTGGTTTAGTTACGTTAATAATGTTAGTTCTATAAACTATTTTCAGAGCACTGTGTTTCATTTTATGTGTATAAAAAAAAGTTGCTTTTTTAAAGGGTTCAACACGTAAGACTCTTCAGTTAGATTCAAAACGTTTTTATTGATTGCAATGGCAAAATACAAAAATCGTGCTAACACTAACATTACCGCCATATTGAAAAACAGGCGATTTCCCGACGCGTGCACTGTTGGCTTATTACGAGCTGTACGGAATCGGGAAAAAAGAACCCGTTTTCAGGTTTTTTACTCATTCGCTTCAGAGGTGGTGAGATCGTGGTGAGATACAGTGAGATGGAACTTTTTCAATATGGCGGACATGTTAGTGTTAGCACGATTTTTGTATTTTGCCATTGCAATCAATTAAAACGTTTTGCATCTAACTGAAGAGTCTTACGTGTTGAACCCTTTAAAAAAGCAACTTTTTTTATACACATAAAATGAAACACAGCGCTCTGAAAATAGTTTATAGAACTATCATTATTAACGTAACTAAACCAATGGATTCCCCAGGTCGAACTACATACAATTTTGCTTTTTATGTTACCCTACTTTTCCGTAAAAGTAACTTAAAGATAAAAAAAAGAAAGAAAGAAAAAGATTTAAAACATTTAGAACCCTTGAACTAAAACAACTGAGATTCCTGCAGCCAAAAATCATCAACGTTATTCGAATATATATGCTCTCAGTTTTAAGCTTCAAGAATTCACAAAAACATAACAATAAAAATGGAAATAACTTTCTACATTTACTTAATATCAACTGACGTGCAAACTGAATGATTTAGTAAACTTAAACAGCTCATTTAATGCATACTCATCTTAGATAGCTGGAGTAGCGTATGATTCAAAGGGTTTAACTTGTATTTGGGCGGCAAGCTTGTGTTCCTGTGTGGCGCGGTTGTATAAGCACGCGCGTTGTATTAACGCGATCGACAGTTCGATTCCCACCGTTGGTACGTTTTCAAAAACTCGAATAATTTTTTTTTTAAATTTTTTAGTATTAATGTTGACAGTTTTTTTTTTTTTAATCAACAATCAGATCATAAAATATTTTCTTCCGAATTGAGAATTCGTTCTTTTAATGCGATTTGTTCACAAATTGATAACCTTTGAAAATAATTATAAATTTTGCACTAAATTTCTTTTTCAACCTAATGATTTTTAACTATGTGAGGAAAGATTGTTGGTGCAATTCGGTTCTGTGACTTTCTTCGTCATACGATATTAAAAACAAATATGCTTGAATTACATAACGCCTAACAGAGAGCACAAACATGATATCGACCAAAACATGTTTTTCCTTCTTTTCTTTTTTTTTCCTTTCTTTTTTTTTCTCTTTTTTGTTTTTGAAAAATAGATTTTGTTTTAAGAAAACTACTTCAACTCTAGAAGGATGCTTCTCTCCTTACCGAATGGAAAACAAAGGAATAAATAAATAACTTGAATTAGTCTTGATTAAGAGACAGTCAAACTGTATTTTTCGTAATCAAATTTGAAATAGGATAGGATTACAAAAATAAAAATAAAAAAAAACCTTTCGAGGCATAATAAAAATATGCACAAATGTTTTTGTCTATAAAATAAAAGTAATTAAAAACGCATAACATTTCTAAAGTAAATAAAATAACTTTAATTAGAATAAGGACAACAACCATCGAAAAACAAATTAGAAAATGACGTTTGCAAAAGACAAAAATAATAGAAGTCTATTTACAGGAGAAATACTGACAAATGATAAGATTTATCGTGTCAAAAAGTTAAATAAATAAAACGAAGAAAAGAAATTTATAAGCTACGAAAATATTTATCGCCTGCAAAAAAAAAGTTAAATTAATGAATGGGGTCGCGAATTTCGCTATTTACGTTCAGTAACACGACGAACCGATGGTTGATTTTCGCAATGATATTAAATCACCGTGACTAGCTATCTGCCGGTCACAAGGACAATAAATTGAAAACATTAAGCCCTAGCAAAGGGAAATCAGCAAGCGATCTTTATTTAAAAAAAAAAAAAATCAAACAGTGTATGCAAGAGGGGAGGGAAAATTCATCAAAATTACTGACTATTCCATCGAGCAGAAACAGAATACGGAAACATACTGCAAAATATATTACATTTTAGTGTAGATATCAATGTGGTTTCGACATTTTTTAAAACTACTGTACGCTAAATTTAAAATGAAATGAATTTAAAGTCTTGTTCATTAAATTTCAAAACAAAGCCGTAACTTTCACATGAAGTAAATTAAATCATGAGAGATATTTTACTAAATAAATCCCTATACATTAATGCAACTTTATAAGCATATCCTAAGTTCATTTTTAATCATACTTATATCTGAGAATGCAAGTTGAATAATACAGGAAGGTTATTTACTGAAGATCTTCGATGCGACTCTGAAAAAAATGCGATGCTTCCTTTTTTTTTTTCTTTTTGTTTAATTTTTTGACTTCGTAAAAAAATTTTCGGACATGGAGCTTACAGGAGTAAGCTCTACACTCTAGTTTTAGATCGCAAAATAAGTGAAAAAATTGTAAAAAAAAAAAAAAAAAAAACCTATACAAAAAATATGGGTCCTGATGATTTTTAAAATATTTTAGGGGGAGTACCACTGTGAGTCTCTTGACTTAGTCTAAATGTTCATACTTTGGAACCTTGCACCTCTCGAGACCTTCAGAAGAGTATCAATGGCTATTTTTATGCTTCCTTTCCCTCCAAATAAAAATAATGGCTATTAAACTGTCGAAAACGAGGGGAAAATGGGGAGAGGGAGGGGGGCACCATTTCTAAAAAATGGGACATGTAGGGAGAAAACGGTGGTCATATTTGAATTCCGGGGCTCATTTTACACAAGAAGCAGCGAGAATTATGTCAGAAGCATTTTGATTTTTTTTTTTTTTTTTTTTTTTTTGTTACACTGTAATTTGGAAAATCTCTGATACTTAGAACAAAGAAAGCTAGTGGCGAATTTAGTTTAATGGCAAAAGTTTTATGAATATATCTTTTTGAAAGAAAAAAATACCATGGATTGCATACACCTTCAAATATTGAAAATTTTAAACGCTTTCTGATAAAATATATCAATTAATACATTTTAAATTTAAAAAAATCAATTTTTCCATTTTAATTCAAAAGTTTTTTTTCCCCACCGCCGCAAAATTTCCGGAAATTTTGTATCTCTAATTTTTGAAATTTCATTAGTTATAAAAAAAATGTTTAACATGTGATGAAAAAAAACAAACAAACAAAAAACAAAGCCACTAGTAAAATTCACAAAATCCATATGAAACGAGAACGCATAGAAACAACACCATTTCAAATTTTCACGCTGCAATCTCTTATTGGTTCATTTTACACCACGCCTACAAAACGACGTCATATTTTTTTCCCGAACTGCAAGTCTTTCCCACTGTGAGTATGCTTCTCACTTGCAGTTCGTAATACGCCTAACGACTTCGTTCGGAATGAGAAAGGTGAGATTTCTAGCTTCCCGAAGTCGAAGCCGAAGAGCTCGTAATAAGCCCCCAGGGTTGCCAGACGTCACGGATTTCAAGGGACAGTCCCGTATTTTGAAAAATTGTCCCGCGTCCCGGGGAACTTACATACGATACGGCTGAAGTCAGTCATATAGAGCTGATATGAATATTTTACAGAACGTGATATTATTTTAAGGAAAAAAAATAAAGTAAAACAAAAATCTAAAACAACGAGCAAGAAGAAAATTATGTGGGGGCAAACGCAAAAATGATTTTCCTTTTGATTTGTTTTGTGTGCTCTTGTTTTGGCGCAAACCATGAGGAACCGAATGGTTGCTTCTTCTTTGCTCACTGACTAATGCTGGAAATACACTGCGCATGTCCTCGTCAATCTCAATGAAAATGATTTTTATAATTTGATTCTTTGATAGTCGACATTTTGTGAAATTTAATACTTTGTTGCGATTGAATTTTGTTGACATGAATAGACGTCTCAAAAATCCCCCCCCCCCCTTTACTTCTGGAAGCCAATCCCGTATTTACTGTTCTTAATTCTGGCAACCCTGATCCAGACAGAGAGACTTTGAGCATTATTATTAGTAAAATAATAAAGATAAAGATTAAATAAAAACGCAGCAAATGTTTGCAGTCCTAAAATCATAATATTTCAATTAAAGAAGTTAATATATCTGTGTAATGAATAAAAATAAATTTACCTCTCTAAAGGAAACGTAAAATTATTTTTCAAAACATTGAAAATGAATAAAAATTACTATGATTTTGTTGTTCAAATTCTGTTCTCTCTCTCCTTTTAGGCATGGAAGGAACTCACCGCTTCTGTTCTTCAAAGGATATGGGCAATTACTGTGAATATATCACCAGAGAAGGTGATGAAAAAGAATTCCGTTCTTGTGTGTACACTTGTGCCTCTGATGGTTGTAACGCTGCAACAAGGACTAAAGTTATTAGCGGTTTATTTACAGCTGGCATTTTCTCGTTCTTGCTCGTTTTCTTTGTTTTTGCATGAAAGATTCTCAATGATCGACGACGATCCTTTTACGCCTGGATCGCCTGATCAACACCTGGCAGCTGCTGATTATATTTCGAATCTCAGATCAAGTGTAAACATGAGTTCTACCTGATGCTAAACAGCATGAAATTCAAACGACTATAGATGAAGACCTAACATATCACTAGCAAAAGAAAATAAAACGAATCTCATTTTTTTTTGCATAAAGTTGATTTTCTTTCTTTCTTTTTTTTTGGAGGGGGGGGGGGTTAAAGCATAAAAAACTGAATAGGAAAACGAATTGATTGAAAAATGTAAAATGAATTATCACACATTTACTGGAAATTAATATTAGTTGAAATATTTTCTGAAAAATAAAATTATTCCTTTATCTGGTTGTAACAAAAGCGCAGTGGTGTAGGCAAATTTTTTTTTTCCCGCAGGAGTATCATTATTAAATTTCATCAATGTTTTGGGACATTTGATCGAAATTTATTAGTTGGTTTTTCTGTTGAAGCTGGAAGGTTGCCAAGTGGTTTTTTAACCATAAACCATCTCTTAATAAAACTATGATTTTTTAAAGAATTTTTCTCACAATTTGAACCGATATTTAAAGTCAAAGAACATTTTTTAAAGTGTTTTTAAAAAATCATGCATTTTAAGTTTAAAGATAAAATTTTTATACTTCTCAATGTATTCATTTTGAAATTCACATTTTTTATGACTTAAATGTCAAAAAAATAGCTATTAACACTGATACTTTTTGTAAAACCTCAGTTCTTGTTCCCGTGAAACTATAATGAACCATTCTGGATCTCATTCCACCCAAGTTTTGCTTGTGACCCATTAATTTGGAGAACAACGTTGACAATTGAGTTCTTGCGCAGTTAATTTTATTGTCACATTAATTCATTTCCTTGAAAGTTGAATAATAATTTCAACACTATCTTATACCATATTGGTGTCAAACAATCCAACCATCCAAACTTAGCCGAAGAATGGTCAACCCTATGTTATTTAAATAATAGTTAACCAAGTGTTCGAATATTACATATGCATCTATTCTATTCTTCTATTGTCGATGTCATTGTTTTTGTTAAAGACCTTCAATAAAATTTGTAGGCGAATTTCACATTAAGAAAGAAATGGAACCAGTTGTTGCCCTTTTATTAGGGACGCTCCGAACTCAAGTTTTTGGAGACGGAAATTCTTAATTTGCTGAATGGAGCTCCAAGTTTGGCCGAATAATGATAGTTTTGGTCAAATGGAACTCCAAATTTCGCCAAATGATAATAGTTTTGCCAAATGGAGCTCCAAATTTCGCCGTATGATGATAATTTTGCCCAATCGTCAGACAAAATTTGCCGAATAAGGAAATTTTTGGATGGTCACGGTGACCTCCAATCGGGACGCCCCTGACTGTTATTAGAACTTAATGAATTTGTTAATAGAAATACTTTTTTCAGTTTTACCTTGATTATTGCCCAAAAGAATTTAGTTACTCACTTGCATTTGTTGTGAATGGATTGAACGCACTACTTTTATGCGTTACGCATAGCAGATTTTTATTTGCGAGTTTTATCTAAATGACTTGCAAATTTCAAAACTAAACTTGTTCGTTTCGCTATTCAAATTACAATGACAATCAGACCGATTTCGAAATATTTTTCGACTCCGTCACGTGACGAATTTGATATCAGATTGACGAATCGGATGAGTTTTGTCCACGTGACAGGTCGAAAATGACGGGGGGGGGAGGAGATATTCGACCTGTACGAGAATCTCCCTGAATGTGCAACACGTATACAGGCTTTTGAAGAAAAAAAATGTAATTCACCATTTATTTTAACTGACATAAATCAAGCGTTTGTTTTTTTTTTTTTTTTTTTTTGATTAAAGAAAAAAAAAATGTCGATCTGGTTATTGTTTTTGACTTGACTACTTATTTGTGTTCTCAGTTCTGCATTTAAGTACCCTATATTTTGTGTTGACTGCTTTTGGTCCGAGATTCTGATTGCTCCATCGAAGACTGAACTTATACATATCAAATAAGGACGATGCCATTCAAATTCTTGGATAACTACTATGCATTTCTTAGATTCGTAACTGAAATTGTACTTTGTTTGTCTGTATTTTGGTTTTTGTTTGATGTATTAAAAGTTATAATGTAACCCAAAATGAGTTTGAGGTTTGTAATTGATTTTTAAAAGCTTTATGTTTTTATGTTAACTAATTCAGAATGCATTTCTGTATTCGTGTTGTAACCAAAACTAATTTTGTGACTCAATAAAATATTGTATAATTTCTGTTTGATTCCAAAAAAAGGACAATTTCTTCTCTTTTTTTTTTTTTTTGATAAAATCGAGAAAAACTGAAAGTTCTATAAAATTCAAAAGCTGATGACTCGTATTTTAAATAGCTTAGAACCTATATTAAATGAGAGAGAGAAATAGATAGCTGTAGTTGGGGGGCAAACCTAACCTGGCAGCGCCGTAATGCTGCGATTACAGTCAGCATAGCCTTCACAATGTTGCCAGGCTGTGTTGCAACCGTCCCCCCCCCCACCTCCTCGAATACCGAGTTAAATGTTCTTCAAAAATATTCTTTATTATTGAAGAGAAGAAAAGAACGCTCTTTATGGAAATAAAAAGTGATTTGAATAAAAAAAAAATACTGTGCATTGGGGTAAGTCTTTATTCTTTTCAAAAAGAAAACCTTGAATTAAAAAGTTTCAATAGTTACAGCTGAATGCCACCCTCGCCCCCTATTTCTTTTCTTTGTGCTGTACTTTCTAGTTCGTTTGAAAATAAGAAAGTTTTCAAAATGATACTCCTCCGCCCTCCCCTCTCCCCGCCAAAGCCATTACCGAACTTCTAAAATTTCATTTCCAGATCTTCAATTTCACAAAACTTCCAGGGAAAGTCCCGGAATATTTAACAACATCACTTAAAAATTTCGTTCGAAAATAGCCAAAAATTGCGTTTTTGGAGCTTTAGTTGACTTCCTCTGTCTTGAGTGGAACAAACTTTTCAATCGATGGCAAAAAAAAAAATCAATAAATAAATGATAGCAATTAAAAAGTTAATTGTTAATAATGTTAGAAATTAATAACAAGACTTGACGTAGACAAAAGCAGGTATATAATTATAAATAATTTTCTTTTGAAACTAAAAATAATCCAGATTTTCAATACTTCAAGTCATCAATTTAAATGAATTTTTAAAAGTTTTTTTTTTCAGCATACATGTTATTCGCAACTCCAGAGCTCGAATACGGTACCTTGTGGCGATTAACAATACTAAAGAAAAAGGTAAAACATTCCATATGTTTTCTTTGGGGTAAATTACAGGCTTCAGGCAGTTTATGGTGCAATGTAATTTCAGAAGAATAGAAAAGAAAGCTTTACAAACACGATGAAAAATTACTGTCAATCACTAAGCGTCAAAGCAAGTTATAATTTACATCATTTGTTTGTTTTACCTTTTTCATCCGCCATTAGACAGTGGCTGCAGCGCCGCCTATAATTTATTGGAGTTGCCAATACTTTCGGCTTTAGAATTTGTCAGACGATTTATTAACCTCATCCTATCAGAATCGTAATTATCAGTACCCTAATTGTTATGATTTAAATTGGAGCATTTCTGAAATTTTCAAGCAATTGTTTCATTGGATTTTGGATAATCCATGCAAACAACTAATCATGCAGCTTTATAACTAAAATCCGAGCGCACACTTAGTCCCCTAATAACCTCTCTTGTAATTTACTAGCGCCGTAAAAGGAAATTTAAAGGGTACAAAATGGTGTGTTTACGCAAGTGCCGTCGAGAGAGATGCTGACTCCCGCGCTTTGGTAAATATTTGATCAAGCGCAGGTTGTCTTCGGAGTTAAAGAGACGGAGTTAAAATTAAATTCGGTGGCTTCGGGTAAGAGTTAAAGCTTCCCAGTTTTTATTGGAATGAAATGGTTGTATTATAAGCTGAAATGGGAATTTTGTTAATTGTTTTTGCCTTGACATCTTCAGAACTTCAAGATTTACTATTTAAAATTCGAGTATACAGTAGACCCTCGTTTTACGCGGGGTTACGTTCCACGGAAATGCCGCGTAAATTGAGACTTAATAGTAGTGTTAAAATAGGGGTTAGGTTCCGTAGATTAAAAAAAAAAACTACTTATGAATTATTTACATGAAGAGCCAAAAATATTCTGGGATATTACAGTTACGGAAAAACAAAATCGTTTCATAAAACGTTAATCAAGAGTAACAAAATAAAATGCACATGAAGTTTTTCGACAGTATAAAAGCCAAAAGAAATTTGTAACACTATCGAGACATTAATCGCTAACAGGAAATGATTGAAACACTTGAATAAAAAAAAAAGCCAGACGGAGAGAGATTTGTATTCGTGTTTATTTTTTTGCTTGCTACTCTTATAATCGACGAAATACAAGAATAATTTTTATTCTGGTTCTCATTTGTTGATTATTAATAATCTTATTGCCGGTTATTTTGGTGATTAAATGTTGCTTATCGAGTACTCAAGAAAATAATGATAGATTCTGTCCCAAAAAAATATATGCACCTAGAAAAATTAGAGCCACAATCATGAAACTCGGCACAAATGCAGATTGGTAGCAATGCAAATGATTAAAATTTCAGCGCCTATGAAACAAGGCTAAGCGCGCTACGAGCATGTGAGTTGCACTGGTGGAAGAGTTTAAAAGCATGAGTACTTGTGCCGTCGGGCTATTCAATCGAATCTGTTGACTTCGGTAGACTGTATTGTGACTTAAGATGCCTCTAGGACGTAACCGACGGCAGTACGAACAGCTGACGGAGTTTGATAGGGGCCGTATCATAGGCCTCAGAGAAGCAGGTTGGTCAAACAGGAGTATCGGCCGCCACCTCGGTCGGAGTGACATGGTAGTTTGCTCGGTGTTGGCAACAGTGTATCACGGAAAGGGGAGCCTACCGTCGCGGAGGGTCAGGGCGTCCCAGGAACACAAATGAACGCGAGGATCGCGCAATCAGAAGAGTGGCCGCGTCGGCACCGACAACGTCGCTAGCATCGATTCAAAGTCACTTATCTCTTCCAGATATCCGGTGGTATGAAAGGAAACCATTAGGAGACGATTGGCCGAAGTTGGCTTAAGGAGCCGGCGTCCATTAAAACACTTGCCACTGACCCCACATCACAGGCGGTGTCGAATGGATTTTTGCCGACCTCGAGCAGCATGGAGTGTGATCTTCAGCGATGATTCTCGATTCAGTCTCAGTGCTGATGATCACCGTACACGTGTGTGCAGGCGCACCGGCCAGCGCTCCGATCCGGCATTTGTTGTCGAGCAGCATACAGCCATTTCACAAGGTGTGACAGTATGGGAAGCGATTTCTTGGGACACACGATCACCTCTAGTTGTTCTCCAAGGCACTTTGACAGCTCGCAGATACGTGGAACACATTTTGACGACGATAGTTCTGCCCATGCTATCAAGTCGCCCAGGCAGAGATGAGCAGATTCGTATTCATAAATCCGAATCCGAATTTGATTCACAGCACCTTAACGTGTCAATCCGAATACGAATACATTCGTATTCACAAGTGTGAAATAAATTTTCATGCTGAAATTCTCGTATTGAGCTTAAAGACTTGCTTGGTAAAATATAAACCGCAACCATTATAATTAGCTGTCCATTTTTAGAGCGGCAACGGGAAACACAGTGTCTCACCGATATCAGAAACATTGTTTTTTCTCATCTCAAAAAATACACACTACGCAGCAGCACGCTTAAAGAAATTTTCACTTCAAAAATATTATATAAGGATGAGGATCGAACTCATGCTCGGCAGCTTGTTCGTCTTTTGAGACTGACACACTGCTGCCTGAGCCTCCTAATCTCAACGAAAAAATCGCACGTAAAGGAGCAGAAGGAAGCCGCGCATGCGCAGTATTCCAAGTGTTGGTGAGGTGACGGCTTTTTGGTGTCATGAAATGGATGGTTTTTCCTCACCTCAAAAATGCTCAACGCGCCTAAAGAAGTTTTCACTTCAAAAAAACTTTTTTGCTAAGTCAAAAAACTTTTCTTGAGAAGGGGCGGTCCCCCTCCCCTCTCGGGCGACACCCATCTGGTGGGTGACACCTCTACTTAATTTCAGAGATTATAAAAATTGAAATACTTTAATTCTGAAAAATTTCCCCATTAATAAATCTTATATTTCATCTTAACAAAAATATTGTAAATACTGCGGAGAGAGGTCGGGTACATGTACGTCTGGAGCAAATTTTACACAAATTGCAGCTAGGTATACAGCTTTGTATCAATAATTTTTACTTTTCCTACATTTATTGGCTCAATTTTTAATTTTAATTTTATTGGCAGCTACAGAATTAACCTTAAATATGAAGATTTTAGGATTAACTACAATTATTGAGTGTTGTAACCAATAAATCACGTACTAATTCTATTTCGCACTTTTCAGTAATAACCAAGCTTTTTTAGTAGGCTGTGGGACGAAGGCATAAAAGATGCTTAAAAACATGGTTTCGTTTGCCAACTTCGGGGACTACAAAAAGTGATATTTTTCTGAATCCTTAGTGTCTACAGATGAAAAAAACCCAATGTTCACAAAAAAATAGTGTCTCATAATTTTTCTACAGACTGTTAGAAATACATGAAAAGGAGTGAAACTGACAAGCAAGGGGAAGACAAATTTTAAATACATAAAAAATATTATACATGTACATTCAAAATATTATACATGTACGTTAAAAACATTATGCATTTACATCAAAAAATAGTTTTTTTTTCAAGAAGCAAACTCTTCATTCTGAAGTATCATCGTCAGAATCACTGAATTCACCTAGCCTGTTTTTGCGTACAGAGTTATTTTCCTTTTGAGAGTTTATACAGATACAGTCAATAGAGGAAAATTATTTGCATGAACAATTTTACGTCTTGCATATACTACATCTCTTTGAAGAACACCGAGTTTTCGGGCATGCACAAGAGAATAGTTTTTGAACATTATCTGATGCAATGTGAATAGTGCTCCATTGTATTTCAATACTGTTCGCATTTATAGCCTACCCAATGTTCTGATGAACTGGGAGCATTGATTAATTCAGTGGTGCTCAACTTACAGTCCGCGGATCAAATCTGGCCCTTGAAGCTAACCCATTTGCTCCGTCGTTGTATTCAGTGTTAAAAAACGAAAAATATGTTCCAAAACCTTCCAGAACTGCTAATCATCTTCTTTCGGTGTTATGAATTTTGAAGTCAAGTAGTCTTAAATTGATTTCTGAAATGCAGATACAATAAAATAAGCATGTAGTAATAATGACAGCAATTTTTTGTTTGTAATTGTCCTTATCGTTTCCCTTGTTTTCCCAGCTATCTAGAAAAACTTAAATCATATTAATAAATTTGATATTTGTTCTGGTCAAGGGATTCCTATTAATGTGAGTTGTGGCCCGCAGGTAAAAAAAGGTTATTCACCGCTGGATTAAATTATTCTAGTATCAGCAATGAATATTTGCTTGATAGTTAGTGCACAAACGAGGGGATATGGTAGGAGTCAGAGTCAGGAATTGGTTCTTTTTCTCTCCAGCTTCGTAGCCCTGGTAAAACATTTATGATTTAAATTCATTTCATTTTGATTCAGTCATATTTATCTCTGACTTTCGTCAATGTTAAGTCTACGAGATATGGTATTTCTATATTTATTAATAACATTTTTCTGTATTTCTTGTCACCAAAAACTGAGAATGTATTCAGAATCTACTCCATTTTTCAAATTTTGATGACGTAAAATAAATTTTCGCGTTGTCATTAATGTTTAAAAAAATTAACTGTCGAAAAAATGCCCTTCTTTTGTAAAAATGTTCTTCATCAAGAGCTTTTTCCAACAAAGCTTTTTTCTTAAACAAATCCGCTTTTGAATTCGCATCTTATATTTGCCTTAAATTTTTCCCGCAGGCGCTAATATAAAGTGTTTTGAACTGTTCAAAGTTGAACGAAAAATTATTCAAAACAAAAAATGAAATACCGGAACGAGGCGTCATCAAGGAGATCTTAAAAAAAAAAAAAGTTTGTTTAAATCAAACGATTGGTTAAAAAGTTTTTTTTTTTTGGGGGGGGGGGGAGCACATAGGTCGACCGACAGACACATATTTTCCCCATCTCGAACCCCTACTTTCTAATTTGATATTTATTTAATTATTTTATCTATTTTTCGACTTTTTTTGAGCAATCACGATTGCTTATTGTTCTCATTTGACTGTTTTGATGTCCTGTGATTTTATTTCCCCCCTCCCCGCCTCCCTCTGCAGCACCACCGTCGGCCGGCCTCACGATGCTGCTCCTCTAGCAAAAACCCTCTTTAGGTTGCGTCCATATCCTACACACACGCGCATACGCACAAACACCTACACACACACACACACACATACAGTTACACATACAAACACTACATACACACCTGACACCTACACATATACATAATTACCCAAACACTCATGCCTGCACACAGACACAAACACACATGCCTACATACACATACCCACCCCCACACACAGACACACATACACACAACTACCCACACACACACACAACTACCCCCATACATACACAAACACACATGGCTACACACATACACATACCCCCCCCCATACAAACAAACATATTCCCCCCCACACACACATACACACACGCCTACATACACACACACACACTCGGGATTGCGAAAAACATAATTTGAATTCAAGATGTCTAAATTCAAATTGATTTTTTTTTATACTAAGCAATATTTTTACGATACATTAACCTTAGCCCATTAATCCACCTTTCATGTCCTTATTTATTTTATTTTACTTTGACGAGAAAGTAGGCTAAAAATGAACTCAAAATATCGTCTGTAATCAAAAAGCAAATATTATTAAAAAAGGAAAAGATAAAACATCGTGATATGAAAGTGAAATATACTTTTTAATTTTTAATTTATCGTCTGCTAATGTTTAATTTTATAATGTTTTTTAAACATGTATTGGCATCTGTTAGAGTTGTTTATGTTCTAAAGATTTTGTAGGTTAATTATTGCTATTCGGTGGTTCATTAATATCTTTTTTGTGAAGTAAAATGCCTTCTAATTTTTTGTACATAACAATGTCTATGTGCGCTGGCTCTAATGTAATAAACGAAATCTTGAGATTAAGATCATTCAGAGCTGCGGATTGATACAATTTTTGATTTCCTTTCAGTTACAAAATTACTAAACAAAAGTAAGTAATTTAAAACGTATTAATATATTTTGCAACGAAAATTTGAGTAAAACAGTAAAATTTCGGTTGAAAAACTGTTTATTAAATTTTTAGATAATAAATATTGTGTTTAATAGCGCCATATAGAGACAATTTTTTTGTGTAAGTGCTAACAGTCCACGGAACATAGTTCCTATTTCAATTACTAATTAAAACTTAATGAGACAGTTCCAGCGTGTGAACATTGTATTTTTCTATTGAGTTCATCATTTACAATAGATTTCAAGCAAGTTCACGTAGTCCCCAAGATTGGTAAACGAACTTGAACGATATTTGCGCTTGGCCCATAGACTATAGATAAAGTCTTTAGATTTAAAAAAACTTTTATATTTTATCGGATCTTTTGGATTTGAGCTTTCGTGCCAACACTTGTTTGAATTAACCAAGAACCCTCAGAAGTTTCCCGACTTGATCAAGCGATACATGTATTCCTTTTACTATTTTATAACTGAGATCGAAATAAAAATATATTATTTTTATTTGAAACTGATTACTTAGAAAATGTTAGGCGACAAAACTGTTTGCTGACAGTTGCCATCAGTTAAATAAAGTTAGAAAATAAGCAAACTAGGAAACGGCGTAGGCAGTGGCGTAGCTAGGGTGGGGCAGAGAGGGCGGTCCGCCCCGGGCGGCACTTTTCGAGGGGCGGCAAATGAACCCTTTTTATGTGAAAAAAATAAACGTATTTTTTTAGCCTACTTTCCCAGTAAAAGTCAGAAAAAGAAGAAAAAAGCATGAAAGAAGGCTTAATGCATCTTTAAAATATCGCAAAAAACAAAAAAAAAGTCAAAAATAAATAAAATAATCAAATAAATATTGAAAAATTAAAAAATTGGAAAGTAGGGTATTGAGATGGGGGAAAATGTCTGTCGATCTGTCGGTCTGTCTGCTCCCCCCCCCCCCTAATAACTTTTGAATGAATAGTCCGATTTGAACAAACTTTTTTTTGTTCGAAAGATCTCGGCGAGTACACCTCAGACCCCATATTTCACTTTTTGATTTGAACTATTTTTTGTTCAATTTTGAACAGTTCAAAAAACTTAACATTAGTGCCTACGGGGAAATTCAAGGCAATTCCGAACTGTGAGGCGAATTTGCTTCAAACAAACTTTGTAGGAAAAAGCTTTTGATGAAAAACTTGTGTGTAAAATATCTTTTTGATTTGAACAATTTTCCGTTCAATTTTGAACAGTTCAAATCCCTTAACATTAGCGCCTACGGGGAAACTGAAAGTCAATGTAGATTCCGTACTTGAAGGCGGATTCTTTTCAAACAAATTTTGTTGGAAATAGCTCTTGACGCTAAACTCCAAACTTCGACTCCGAGAATTTAGGGGCACTTGACTCCGACTCCGACTCCCCGACTTGACTCTGACTTCGTAGCTTTGGCAAAAATTTATACACGGAGGACAAATGACTGACTCCGATTCTTAGATATTCGACTCCGACTCCTTTACCCCAAAATGAGATTGACTCCGACACCGACTCCACAGCTGTGGTTTTGACTGTGAAATAATTATTGTTGATTTGACTTGTTTTTATTTTTAATTTAGGTATTCAGTTTTCGGCGAATAAACTCGAAGTCATTTATGTTTCTACATAAAGATATGCGCAGACGATTTTTTTTTTTTTTTTGGCAATGAAAATTATTTTTTTAAGTTGAAATTTTATTGTTTTTATTTATTTTGGTAAGTGCCTTAATTCATTTAAAAATTAATGCACTTACAAAAAATAAAATACTTAAAATTCATTTGTTTGTTTTTGGCAACAGGGGAAAAAGAAACGATTTTTTTTTTTTTTTTTTGATATGATGTATTTATTTTAATGAGCTTATTAATTTTAAATATTATTTTTTCGTTTTGAAAGCTGTTAAAGATTTTTTTAATGTAAAAAAGTGTATTAGCTGCTTTGTTTAAACGTTGCTGCTATTTTTTTTTAAGCATTTAATTTTTTTAGATGTGTGAGGAATATATTTTATTCCTAGAAATCAGCTTATTGTATTTTAAAAATATGTTTGAAAAAATTTGCGATTTTAGCTATTTTTGAGAATATTGATCAGGTACTAGAAAGTAGTATGGGTATACGGGAAAGTAGGCTCGTCTAGTTCTAGACAGAACTTCTTGTTAAATAAGGAAATTATAGCTGTAATCTGTATTGCTGCAGGCAAATAGAAAACCTTCGAACTGTAAGATTTTTGTGTCACTACCTGATTAAAAAATTACTTTTATACAAAACTTTATTCTTTCTTTCAAAAATTTTCAAAAGTCTTTCTTGATGGCATATCAGTACAATTCCTTGTTTTCTTCTGAGGGGGCGGCAATGGCCTTGGGACCAATGTTTTTCTAGACTGTAGAAATTAATTCCAGGAGGAAGAAAACAATGAAATTTTCCAACTTTCGTTATAAGAAAGAGTTAACACTGGATTTTAAGACCATTTCTTGAAAACCTCCAAGTGAAACAAAAAATTTTTTCTTTTTTTTAACTTTAGGAAAATGGTGATAAGAGTAAGAAAGGGAGGGGAAGGTGAAAAATGGTACACGAAACAATTTATTGCTCTTCACAGAGGTGGCTTTACATTTTGCAGAGTTTACTCTGATTTCTCATTTATTACAAGAGTTCTCTATTTCGAAAGAAGAAAAAGGGATTTCTGTTTTCTCGCTTTTGAGAGTAGAAAATCTATCCGACAATTTGGATCACATGTTAGACTATTTCTTATGGAAGGTAAGCGAATTTCATTTTTCAACATTTGGTTTGGTCCCTCAACTTGGCCGGGCGTGGTCTAAAATTATTTTTTAGCGTATTCAGTTTGAAATAATTCCGGCTATGAACTCTTCTCCCACCTCCTCTCTGTTGTCTAACAGCGTGAAAGACAGCTTCAAAATGTTTTTTAGGAAGGGGAGCTCTCAAATCTTTCATCTCTTTTCCTAATATCACCAAAGATAGCTTTAGACCTCAATGTTTAAAATTTTCTGGATAGAACAACGAACCCTGTCTTTTCCTCTAACGTAGCAAACACAGCCAAAAAGTACATATTTAAGCCTTTAATTCTCAAAATTCTCCAGGAGAAAATCCTACCCTCTCTTTTAAAGTTTCAACATACAGCCTAAAATTACGTTTTTAATGCTTCGATACTTCAACATCAATTTGTGAAAACAGCATTTGAATCATGACTATCCTTTTTCTCTTGAAGTGTTCAAAGAAAGCTTAAAATATATTTTTAGGACTTCAGTTTCGGAGTTTTTCCGGGAGAAATACCTTAATCACGCCATTCCCCCTCATCTAACGTCTCCAAAGATTAAACTTTTTTTTTTCCAATGGGGCCTGTATGAGAGACCCACCTCAAGAGACGTCTGGGCCATAACCAGACCTAGTGCGCTCCCCAACAATGCATCAGTCTTTCGTGTGTCATCATTAAGGCGCTGATGCATGACACAGTTGTGTTTTTGACGCCCAGTTTCCACCAGATGGAGGCACCTGGGCGCTCATTTGATGCAAAATTGAACTAGGAATTTAATTTAGTCGAGGGATATTCTAAGCCAAACGAATACCCAAGGGATCTTTTACATGCCGCATAATCATACGACATGGGCGCTGAAGATTTTCTGCATCTCGAAAATCCACTGACTGACCAACCAAGTCAGAACCTGGGTCCCCAGGCGTAGAAAGCCAGCGCCTAACCATCTCGCCACCAGCCGGTTCCAAAAATTAAAATTGCGTTTTAGAAGCTTCAATTTTGAAAAATTTCCGAGGAAAGAAAGCCGAACTCTTCAGACATTTTCCTAACGTCTCCAAAGATAGACCAAAATTTCGCTCATAGAAATTTGCGTGGGTGGGAAAGCTCGCTAATCAGTCTTTCTCAAAGATAGCCTTAAATGAAATTCAGCTTAAATCAAGATTTTGGGAGGGAAATCTCCCTCTGCCCCTTTTACTTCTAATATATTATCACTATCAAACAAAGCCTTACGGAAATTTTCCATAAGAGAGCCGCCTGGCTTCACAACATTTTTGGTCCCATTAGGTGTTAGGAAACCCTTTAACGTCGCCAAAAATAGGCTAGAATCGCGTTTTGGAGACTTTGGCAAAGATAGTTCACACGCAAAGATGTTCCACTCCGGTAGAAACGTATATAACCTTCCTTTCGACCCCTGACGAAAAAGTGGTTCGACCAAGAAGCCGATATTAAGGAACAGGTTGGCGAGACAAGTTTGGGAAAAAGCGTGCTTGAATGATCGAAAAGGCACTAAATCGCCAATGCTGATGTCGCTGCATTTGCAATGCGAATCCGGAGGTGAAGATGTTTTCTCTCTTCTCTCCCCTCTGCGGAAGCGCTGAAAGGGAGGTAATTAAGCCTCATTTGTACGATGGTTCATTGCTAAAGAGTAGTAAAAAAAGTCATTGTAGAATCGTCAAGCGTAAGTTATTACGTTAGCGATACGTGATTTAAAAGAATTGGGGCGAAATTAGAATGGCGCAAAAGTATGAAACGAGTAAAAATTTTGAATCCTTAAAATAAATTAATTTTGCCGGAAAAAAAAACATGCGTTGCTTTTCACTTCGAATTTTTTTTTCTTTTTGTCCTTTTTTTAAATCACAATTTGCTTAACACCAGGGCCTGTCATCAGTCGGTGGACCCTGGTATCAGATATTATAAAGAAACCGCTAGTGAACCCCTCCCCCTCCCTTTCACTTATTCATTTTTACGCGACATTTTTACCTCTTACATATCCCCCCCCCCCTCTCTTAATTCTAAAATGAGAGTACTAGTGGGTTGGTAAGATAACTTTATATCAAAAGTACTAAATAAACGATCAGCAAACTTCAACATATTAATTAATTAGCATACTAATTTACATCAGAACTAAACATCCGAAATCTAAATATTTTATTTCAGTTACTGGAAAAAACCAAAACATACTTTTTCATTGTGTTCGTGTGTTTTTCACTGTGGATTTTTGCAGTCAAAATGTTCTAGACTTTTGATAAACGCTAAACACGTCTGTTATTTGTTCCCAAACGTGCTAAATACCCCTCATGTTGTTGTAAAACAATTGTTAGAAGATCTTCGAAAAAAAGTAATTCATCATTTATTGAATTACCTTCTCAATCAATTTGGCCAGCCTGAAAAATTGTGGCGGATGGACATTCTCCATATCCAATTCTAAGTTCCGCAGTACTTCTTAAAGCACGTGAATCAATTATATCACTGATATAGTAGAGATAAGCAATTTGCAATTATTCAAGATATATGCATTTTCTTAAAATCTGAGCTCCCGTTATGTGTGTGTATCTGTCTGTCGCACTCTAGCGCCAAAATGGACGGACAGCTTTATTTAAAAAAAAATTTAAAAAAAAAATCGAAAGGGGAGTTGATCGGGAGTGTTTTTTAGCTAGGTTGTGTTTTTGGATGACATTAATTAACGAAGATATTAGTTAAAAACCTCTGAAATGTTTTTCGCGATTTTTGCAGTGAGAACATAGTTAAAAATTTTAAAATTTAATACCAAAATAAAGAGAAATTTTTTCCGCCTTCTGATAAAATGTGTTTGGAGCTTCTATCTTTCATAAAATTCGAATTATGACGTTTTTTAATGCAGATTTTAATAACCGCTAAGCATTTATTCACGCGATTGAAAACCGAATGGGGTTGTTTCCTTCAGTCAAAAGTAATACTTTTAGTCACTAAAATTGATTGAATAAGCAAAAATAAATAAATAAATAAATAAATGACATAACCCAAAAAATTCTTTCATTTTTCCAACAGTTATTTTTTAATTAATTTTTTAATATGTCCGATTTTTCAAACAAAGCGTGGTCTTGGTGACGTCACAAATGATGCTCTTTGACGCATCTTTGTACCGCGTTTCCACGTTATGATAATCAAGAAGCCAATTAAAATTGAGCTCTACGCTTGCTATTAACCATATCGTTGCCAATACACGTGAGTAAAGATGCGAATTAAATATTTTGCTCTGTGAATGGCAACACAGAATGGCATTTCATCATTTGTGATGTCATAGACAAGAAATGTAAACAATGAAAGCGCGCAGATTTTAGCGTTTTTTTTTAATATTAAACTTAAACAAATTATTTAAAAAATTGTCAGATCCTGTGTTTTTAAGCATGCTCTTTCAGAAAAAAATACTTTTAAAATTTTGGAAACGACCCCATTCATTGTTGACCAACAAGGGAATTAAAAGCAGTGATTTAAAGTTTTTATCTGTTGCCAGTTTCAATTTAATAGCAAAAAAAAAACTTGACTTTGATTTTAAATAATATAAGACTTTTAAAAGGATTTTCAATTTTCCCTCTTGATTCTGCAGTTGCGACTCAATCGGAGGTTTTTAAAATTTTTATTTTTATCGTTCCTTGTGAATATACGCATTTGCGTTTTATTCCGCAATTTTAACTTTAAGACAATAAAAGTCTTCAGATTTCAAGCGATAAATGTTCGCATTGTATCCTTATCAACTAGAAATCAGTCCGCAGACCTTTTCCACGACACATATATAGTGACCTTTATAACTTTTTCCTGAAAATCACCTTTTCGGACAGCGTTTTTATATGAAGAAGGTTTTTCAAAAAAGTACAGAGATAAATACACAACGTCATGTAACACTTTTAAGAGTTTTTTTTTTTTTTTTTGAACTACTAAAGCTTAACAAAGAGTAAATATTAGGTTTATTTTGCATTCAATATCATAATGCTTCTTGAGAACACAAAAAGCGTTTCCCCAATAAGAAAAATATGCATGTTTGAACACTCAAAGCTATGATTGAAAGCTATATAATGATAAGAAATTCTCTTCATGATTTGAGCCGCACTTTTCTTTGTTTGTGGTGTCATTTTCTTGGAATTTTCGAAAACTAGAGGAATGCTTAAATTGTCCTTTCTGACCCAGAAAGGTTATTTTGTCCTTTTGAGTGCGTTATGAAAAGTGCTTAGTATTTTTTTTTTTTTTTAATTCTGTTATTTAAGCACTTTTATTATACTTGGCCTGATTGTCTCGGAGAAATCTGAGGCCTGGTTTCTCTTATATCTCTGCTATTAGACTACTTAGAGACTTCGGGATTTCACTAAATGATTTGCTTAATCTTAAGGTACAACTTAGCGCTGAAAAAATAAAATTCTAAAATAAAATAATTATTTAAGTTAAGATGGAAAACCGCAAGTTTCATGTAATTTCCTCATTAAATGTTTAAATATAAAACCCATTGTTACAAATTTTGTTGCCTTTCAACACTAATGTTAAAAGCAATCATAATGAAAATTTTGAATCAAGGCTCCTCTGAAGCAATCATGAAATTAGCAAACATAAATCCTACAGAGGAACAAGGATTAAATTTTAGTGCCTACTGCTTAAAGTTTTAGACACGTACATAGGTTTTCTCCCTTTTAGTGGGGAGCATTTATATTAAAAACGTGAGGGTAAAATTATTCCATTTCTGAAATACATTTACACTAAAAAGAATAAAAGAACAGAATGTTTTTAAAAATACCAAGCACTTTTCATAATGCACTCAAAAGGACAAATGCTCTCAAAGGACTTTTCTAGATCAGAATTCTTGTATTTTTCGAAAATTCTACGAAAATGACACCACAAATGAAGAAAAGTGCGGTTCTAGTCATTTCAAACCAAACTTTCCCAATAACAAAAATATGCATGTTTCAACACTCAAAGTTATGATTGAAAGCTAGATAATAATAAATCCTCTTCATGACATGAGCCGCACTTTTCTTCGTTTGTGGTGTCATTTTCAAAAACTACAGGAATTCTTAAATTGTCCTTTGTGATCCAGAAAAATTATTTTGTACTTTTTGAGTTCATTATGAAAAGTTCTTGGTATTTTTTAAAAAATTCTGTTATTTGTTTGTTTACAAAATAAGTCAATTTTTGTTCTGCGCACTTGGATCGTAATGGAAACACAATGTTGTCAGCCCCGCCTTATCTCGTAACGGATAAACGAAAACCCCGCTTATACGAATAAAATCTCCAGGAACCGAATATTTCCCAATGTTAGACATTTCGCAATGTTAGGGATCCCGCTTAATCGAACAATTTCCCCGGTTAATCGAATAATAGTGATCAGCTTTCGCATATGTTTTAGCTGAGAAAATTTTTGAATACATAAAAAATTAATTAAGAGCAATTACTGAAGCAAAAATTAAAAATTGTATTTTTCGGCAAACAACCGGCGGGGGAAAAAACATTCATAATCCATCAAAGCATATCCACTATTCTATTTATTTTCTTTTATCGTTGCCATTACCAACAGACAGTTGATAATTAAATTAAAAAACACAACGAAATATAAACATTGCAGAAGATAAGAAATTGATAGATATTAATTGCGTAAAACACGGTAATTGAAGTTTGAAAGGTGCTCCCAAAATACCTTGAGCAAGGAATTCACTATTATGGACTGTCTCCAAAAAATATTAACTAAAAAAAGGTGTCGGAACAAAGATTCACTACCCATAGTTGTAAGTGACATATAATTTTCATACGTACTTTTATTTACTTAGCTTATTTAAAACGCTTTTTAATAAAAAACATGTTTCTTCTATTACTTAGATATTGATTTATTATAACGTTTTAAGACAAACGTTGTCAATCAGGAAAAATAAATAAAATTTCCCCGCTGATTCGAATAATATTTCTTGGAACTCACGGTATTCGTTTAAGCGGGGCCGACTACCAGTTTTCCATTCAGTAGGGAAATTCATCACAGACCTCCTACGATTGCACTGCTAATTGGTCAGATTTCATGATGGACAACGTCAATCATTGAGTTGTTGAAAGGACAGTCGTAAATCTAAGCTGTCCCCATCGGTACTCCTTTACGGTCGGACGAGGGCAGAGAGCGAGCTAAGAAGGATTCTGTTCCAAAACATGTCCCCCACCCCTCCGGCCTGTTTCCCACCACGACAACAGATCGGGTAGAAGGGTGTAGTATGAGGATGAAGAAAAAAGAATCCAAATCTCCTATTCTATTCTACCACCCTTCTCACTTTTACTTGAAAACTTTGGAACCGCGGGACAATTCTACACATTTACTCTTCGAATCGAATTCTGTATTTGTTTTGCAATTCATGGGCGACATAATCTTCGTTTTTTTTTTATTTGTTTTATATTTATTCGTTCAGTTCATTCATTTATGTATTTTTCAATATATAATTGAGGGGGAGAGGGCGAGCGGAACACTGATGATCTTTATAACTTTATCGATAAAAGATTGCTTTACTTTTTACAGAAATTTCTGAAACTATTCTTGAAAAGAAAAGCAAATTAATCATAGAAAAATGTCGAAGAATTTCTGCGGATGTCGGTGTGAGCATAAAATAAAAACATTTGGTAGTTGTGTAGTTAGGTTTGCTGATAGCTAGTTTGATGAATGTTACAATTAATAAAAAGGCATAAATAGTAAATCTTTCGAAAACAATCGCGCCCTGTACAAGGATTTTCTGTGCAGTTTTTAATTAGAAAATTATGCTTTTGTTTTGTCTATGAATTTTCTGCGCATCAAAAGAGGAAATAAAGAAACTGACGAATCTGCATGTTGGCACGCTAGAAAACAGGAAAAGAAAAAAAATGCTGTTGTCTTGTTAGTGATCAGAAGGATACCATATTACCAGTGGCGCACATGAATTTTTTAAAGGGAGGGTCCAAGGTCGAAAGTCTCATTCCATTATTACGCCGTCAAACATATTGACTTGATTTTATCGATTCCCGAGAACAAAAAACAGTAAAAAATAAACTAATGAATAAATAATTAGCATTAAGTAAAGAAATAACCAGAAATTAAATAATTTACGCTTTTATTTTTCTCATAATAAAAAAATGAATTCAAGTTCAAAGGATCTCATTTCAATTTGTAATCACAAAACTAAAAACATACTTATTACTGTGTATTCATTTATAATCCCCATTCTTCTTCTCATAGGCTAAGTGCACAATATTTTAAAAAATCTCTTAACGTGCGGGTTTTATTTTTTCACTTATTAAAACAGAAGTTATTATAACCTTTGTTTGAAATTATTTCACGCACAAAATATAGAATCGTAATCGATCGGGGAAAAAAAGCAAGACCTATGGGAGGGGTCCTGACCCCCTGGACCCTAGTGTGCGCCACTGATAAATACCCACTAAGGTTTTCATTATTTATACACGTGTACTAAATAATTAGAATGAAATGACACCTCTCAGTAATGCTAAAAGCAAATTATTGCAGAGCTCAGTATATTTGACAGTTGCATGCAGAATCAACGCTTGATTTAAATCTGAGAAAAGCCATGTTACTGCGTACAAAAGCCCTTTATCACGCTCTGAATGCAAATTGAGAATTTTACTGTTGTTTTTCTTGGATAAAAGCCTACTTCAATTCAAACTTTCGTCGATGTGCCTATTCATCAACATTTTAAGATAATTTCAATTCATTGAGCGTATTGTTAAAAGAATAAAAATTATATGTTCACAAATTTTACCAATGCATATAATAAAACGTAAGTAATTGAACTCTAATGGTTTAAATATACTTCGAAAGAATGAATGAAGTGTAAGAAAGCGTACAGTGGTTCAAAATAGTCAGCAAGTGGTATTTAGGAATTTCCGTATCATAAAAATTTGATTTCTTGATCTTGAGGCAAAGAATGTTTTTTTCTTTCAGTTTGACACTCTCTGTTATTTAAACATTTTGTTCACATAGTAGGAAATAAATAAAATTCCTTATGAAAATAGAGTGGCGTTAAACAATATGAGTAGCACAGTATACAAATGAAAAACGTTATCTATCATGAAAGCGTCTCGAAAAATATTTACGTGTACCAACAACTACGCTGTTGTAAAAAGATTGCCATCAATCATGAAACGAGAAAAAAAAAATCCTAAAAAAAGGAAGGAACATGGTTTTGTTAATATTTTGGAAAAATATTTTCGTTTAGAGTTGAAAACTGTCATATGACAAAAAGAAAAAAAAAATGCATCGATTCAATGAATCAAATGTATGATCATGTTCAATATCGAGAATTATAGGAAAAAATAGATTGCAAAAGACACAAAATTAAATAAGCATTATTCGAAAGGAGAGACAGTGAGGCACTCAATTTATGTGCCGAATTAATTATCACTATGAGGAACTTTCTTGTTCCCAGTCTCATTCGCTGTACGCAAAAGAGAAGACTTGTTTATCCAAAGTAGGGAAACAAAGTGCAAAAGGTGAGAAAAAATTATACATGAAATCAAATGAATTGATATCGTTCCATCTTCAGTATTGGAGGCAAACAAAATAATATGAAAATTCAAAAAAAAAAAAAAAAAAAAATGAGCAAGGAAAAATAGTACTGTGGCCCTAAATTACTGTGACAGTATCACCATACTAAACTTTCTTGTTCGCAGCCTCATTTCTTTTCATGCAGTCACGATGATTGACAAATTCGGATTGCAATAAAAAAATTTTGAAAAAAAAAAAAAATAGAACCGACTTCAAAATTGCTCTATATTATTTTTCACTTTTTAGAGCAATTTTGAAGTCGGTTCTATTTTTTTTTTCAAAATTTTTTTATTTCATTCTTTTTAGTGTAAATGTAGATATTTCAGTAAAAGTAAGAAGTTACCTAGTAAGAAGTGCGGCTCTATATCACGGTATTGCTTTAGAAAAGCCTTTATTCAAAATTATCATTACAATTACTATTAATGTTACTGTTATATGGCACCAAACTTTTATAACAATGAGTTTCATATTGTCGCGTAGATGAAGATAGCGAAGACAATGTGAAAGCCAAATGAAGCGAATACTCGTTAGTCTCAACTCAAGATCTTTATTCAGAACCACGAATGAACGTTACATCCCCTTATATACAACTTGAAAAAGTGCTGGAGCTTTCCAGACTTGAAAAGATACAGAAATTAATAGAACATTCGAGAAAATACGGGAAACAGTAGAAACGAAATTTTAGTAAAATTCACTTTGTCCTAGTCGGGGTTTGAACCCGGGTTGCTCGTGTGGGAGACGAGAATTCTACCACTGAGCCACCGTTATCCACGGATGAAAAGAGCGAACTTCGCTACAATATGATTTTAATCATTTAATAGGGAAATTTACTGTTTTTTGCCCATAACTTTTTATCTAAAGAACAAATATGGTCAAACAAAGTAATGGGACCTAAGTTGAGCCATCCTCTATCCATTAAAAAAAGAATCATCAAAATCGGTTCACTAGGTGAGACGCTATGAGTGGACAAACAAAAAAAAAAAAAACATACATACGGTATGAACTGATAACCGCCTCCTTTTTGAAGTCGGTTAAAAATAAACTTTATGTAACATGAAAAGATTTCGGAAAATGCATTGTAAATAGTGAATAGAGTTCTTTGATTGTGAGCATGCGCAAATGATCAAGACGAAAGTTCAACTAATGATACTTCTTGAAATATGGAGAATGTTTTTGATATGAAGTGCTGCTGGCGTCATTGCTTTCTGGATTCTTTGAAAAAAATACTTTCAATTAGTGTTTTAAAGAGCCATTTGGGCGGAAAAAAGCATCACTTTATACATGAAATTGAATGAAGCAAATATGATCTTGTTCCATCTTGAGCATTGGAGGCAAACAAAATAATATGAAAATTCAAAAAAAAAAAAAAAAAAGAGCGAGGAAAGAGTACTGTAGCCCTAAATTACTGTGATAGTATCACCACACTGACCTTTCTTGTTCGTAGTTTCATTTCTTTTTCATGCAGTCACGATAATTGACAAATTCGCCCTGCAAAATTCGTATTGCTTTCTTGATTCTTAGAAAAAATATACTTTCAACTGGGGTTTTAAAGAGCCATTTGGGAGGAAAAAAAAGCACCAATTTATTCATAAAATTGAAGGAACCGAATATGATCCTGTTCCATGTTGAGTGTTGGAGGCAAACAAAATAATATGAAAATTTAAAAAAAAATGATCGGAGAAAAAAGGTTGTGAGGTACAAGGGCGGATTCAGGGGAGGGTCAAAGGGTCAGCCGACCCCCTGTGAGAAGAATGTCATTATGATTATTATTAAACTTCAATTCTTTACATCCGAAAAAATAGTACATGGAATCAATGTCAACATTTTTTTTTTTTTTTTTTTTGCTCGGTTCTGTAAGGTAGTTCTTTTTAGCGCGTCATAATTCAAAGAATTGACTGGATTTGTTTACTGAGGCATTGCTATTTTGATTTCTTTGTTCATTTTCAAAAGCGCAAATTTCTCTAATGAGCTTAACTTTTTCCCCAGTTCTCCTCCCCCTCAAACCACATGTTGTGCGTGTTATGGGTGCTTTTTATTACTATTTATAGATGTTATCTCATATAACCAAAGCTTACGGTGACATGACCAGCATATCTGCCGAAAGAAATGTGACTTTTGATGAAAGTTTGAGGGAATATGATCCATGGCTCAGGCTGTGGCATTGAAAATTTAGGGGGAGGGGAGGTAATTTGAATGGGTTTGGACTTGGGGGGGGGGGGAGGGGAGTGCTTCGTAGCATATGCAGTCACGATGATTGACAAATTCGCATTGCAAAAATAAACTTTATGTAACCTGAAAAGAGTTTGGAAAATGCATTGTAAATTGTGAATAGAGTTCTTTGATTGTGAGCATGCGCAAATGATCAAGACGAAAGTTCAACTGATGATACTTCTTGTACTAGCGAGAATTATTTTGATATGAAGTGCTGCAGGCGTCATTGCTTTGTTGATTCTTTGAAAAAATACTTCCACTTGAGGTTTTAAATAGCTATCTGGCCGAAAAGCATCATTTTATACATGAAATTGATTGAATCAAATATGATCCTGTTCCACCTTGAGTACTGGAGGAAAACAAAATAATATGAAAATTTCAAAAACATTGATCGTAGAAAAAAGGTTGTGAGGTACTAAATTACTTGCTGATGGCTGTATCACCACACTCAACTTTCCTTGTTCGCAGTCTTATTTCTTTTTCACGCAGTTGCGAAGATAGACAAATTCGCTTTGCAAAAATCGACTTTATGTAACATCAAAAGAGTTCGGAAAATGCATTGTAAATTGTGAATAGAGTTCTTTGATTGTGAGCCTGCGCAAATGATCAAGACGAAAATAAAAGTAATGATAATTATTGAAATATGTACAATCTTTAAAGGAGAAGCATTTTGATACAAGGTGCTGACTTTGCTGATTCTTCGAAAAAATACTTTCACCTGTGACTCTAAAGTCACAGGGGAGAAAAAAATGCATGAAATTGTGTATGTATATATATATATATATATATATATATATATATATATATATATATATATATATATATTGGATTAATCAAATGTGATCCCTTTCCATTTTGAGTATAGGAGGAACACAAAATAATATGAAAATTTAAAAAAACAATTATCTGGGAAAAAGATAGATACTGGCTGATGAGAGTATTACCATAGTGAACTTTCTTGTTCGCAGTCTCCTTCTTTCCTTTTTTTTCACACAATTATAATGACTGATAAATTGATATTGTAAATAAAAAAAATAATAAAAAGAAAAACCTTTATCTAAAATGAAACATTAAAGAGTTCGAAAAAACCATTGTGAATTAAGAGAGTAGATCCATGGTCGCGAAGTCCTTATGTGCGAGGTCGTGAGGCGCACTACGGTGCCAGAGTCAAAACGGCGCCTTTCACTACCAATCAAAAATGTTCCAAATGGGGGGAATCTCTCCAACCAAAGAAGGAAAAAAAAGAACTTTTCATTATATCCAGTATCCAACAGGGCCCGCTCAGCCCAAAGTGATGCCCAGGCCCTGGCAAAATTTGGTGCCCCCTCTCATAGGAATATCTGCAATTTTTTTGTGTAGAAGTTTTCAAAAACGGGAAGAAATAAAGAAATTTACCCCCATTTTGGTGCTCCTAAAATTGTGGTGCACAGGTCCATGGATTTACCAGACCGTGAGTTCATCAGGCCCTGATTATATATCCTATGGTGGCGGAGAAATTACACTGCTCACTGAAACAAGCAATCCTCTCGCTGCCTATCTAAAATGAAAAAATATTGCCATGTTGTGTGTCTAAACATGCTTTTCAAGAGTGCAATCTTTTACACTGAAATCACGTGATGCTAGTTAATGCATACATCAGCATTTTTCTTCTTCGTGTGGAGGCGTGAATGCTGTTTATGGTTAATAGTACACGAAGCTGAACATATGAGGCGCGAGAAATTTTCTATTCTTCATTTTGGATCTTGAGGAGAATATGTTGTACTATAATTTGTGCAATATGTCTCTTTGTGATTTTAAATTATTCTCGCGGAAATTCGACTATTTCATTTTATCATACATAAAAATTATGGTAAGTGTATTTGCATATATTTTACTTGTGCGTAATATTTGTATCTTGTAGACTACAATTTTGGCTAACTTTTTAGTTCCAAAAAGTAACGACTTGACCATAATTACTCGATTCCTCTCCCCCTCCTTTTTTTTTTAACTATTTGTGTGTCAGAAAAAGAGCTTTGGACAATGTATTTGTTTTAGATATCATATTCAATGCCTTCCGTATTTTAGAATTGTTAATATTTAAAATATTTTCTTTTTCCTAAACGCATTAGCATATCAGAGGAGCTACTGAACTCGAAATAAGTTCGAGATATGAAGTGAAACTGTAATCACACACGTGCACTGTAATCCAAAATTAAATACACATTTTTTTTCAAAATCAATTAAATGACAAACGTATTTTTTTCTACGTCATATTGGTCTACCAAACGTCAATCCAGCTGTTAACTATATTTTCGCCGAACGCCACTGCATAAAGGCGCTCAAAAGACATTTGCACAACGGCGTTGATCAGGCTTGGCGCGGACCTGAGTAGAGCTCTTTGATCTTGGTTATGCGCAAATGATTAAGACAAAAGTTCAAGCAATGACAATTCTTGAAATATGTATATGAATCTTCAAACGAGAAGACTCACATTTTTTCCCATTATAAGATGCAGTAATTTACACAGATTCTTTAAACAAAATAACTTCTACACTCAAACGGTGTACTTATATTAAAACAGCATTGAAAAATATATCACCTAAATAATTTCAAAAACTTATCGAGGAACTCGAAAAAAGAAAAAAAAATGCGTTTTCTTTTTAGAACGGATGTCACCTTCGAGTCACATAGATACAAGACCAACACAAAAAACGACAAAGAATGAATGGTCATTAGTAGGGATCCAGTTTATTGCCTGGCGAGGCCTGTGGCGAGGCAGAGGGGAAAACCGGAGAAGCAGCCAAAGACCCTGGGGGAGAAGAGAAAGTGGTCCCTCAAAGTGGGGTGTGGGGGGGAAATGGGTGTGGTCTGGTGGAAGGCGTGTTTTTCGCAGTTTTTCTCAATTTTTCGAAAATAAGGCTTTACTCCGTGGAGAATATCAATAGAACAAATTGTCTCAGAAACAATCTCAAAATATGTTTTTAAAGAGAAATGTTCAATCTCTTGCGCTCCTTTTTCCGTTTTTCCATATCATTTTTCAAACGTGTTAAAATAGTCGTTTAAAGTTTTAAAATGTTATTAAAAAAATTTCAAAATAACTACAGAAAAAATAAAAAAGAGCATCTCTAGTTCTAAGTCATAGCCATCGTTTAAAACAAACCGCATGAAAATATTCCAGTAATTTCTCGTGTTATGCTTTGTATAGGTAGCAGATTTTCCCGTAGAGAAAGCATTAGTGTCGAAAACCAAGATGGACGGTATAGAAGAGCCTTAAACCTTATCATACTGCCCTGTGCAGGTAAACAGCAGTAACTGCAGAAATGATTTTTCAAGATATTTGAAGAAACGCGTTTTGGATTTAATGCTAACAATAGGAAAGTGTTGGAATTAGACGTCTTTTTCGCGCGTTATTTTCAGCGGAAACCAAATAAGCGAGCTTGTACAGTAAAGATAACGCACAATAGATGACAAAAATGCAAAAAAATGAAAAATGAAAAATTTGCAGTTACTGCTTTTCCCCTGCACACGGCAGTACAGTATTGCACCATTGATATCCTTAGACCTCATTAACAATTTCACTGATGATCTCCGGGGGGGGGGAGGGGGAACTAACCTTACGGACATAGCTTTTTCTTCCGTGCCTCTGGGGGTGATGGGTAGTGATTGGTGTTTTCGGAGGAAAGGAAGAGAAGACAGAACTAATAAGAGAGATGGGGAAGGGGGAAAGCCCGGTAAATGTATCTTTACAGAGTTTCCTAAAAAGTAACAACGACTAGGATCATTCAGCAGTTTTCCAAAAATCATTAGTGGGTCCCCTTATTAAGCGTGCAAGTTGCTTCGATATTCGATAAAGTTCGATAATTTTCCATGATTAAGTAGGAAGAGAATAAGCTTGATCCATTTCGCCGTACGAAACTATTCAAAATAGTTATACCTGGATGGAAACAATTAAAAACTCATGTTTAAAACTATTTTCGTCCCGAAATGTACTCGAGAGAACTCGTACTGAAACTTCACTTTGACAAATTCAACAGAATCTTATAAAAGTGAAAATGTTTTAGATTGTGCAAAAAAAAAAAATAAAATAAAATAAAATAAAATAAAATAAAATATAAAAAATAATAATAATAATAATTTTTTACAAAGGTCGGTAACATGATAATGAGTGATAGTCTTTCAATGATGAAAAGTAATGAAAGATGTCTAATTTAAAAAATAGCTTTGATCCCACAAATTCAATTCATTTCTGGTGAAATGATTCAATGTTTTTCGTAAAACAATGTTTTTTATGCTACGTAATGTGTACTACAGCCTATATAGAGCTAATATTCTAATGATCAATAGGCAATTTCATTAGTTATTTCCTTTTATATTAAATTTACCTTGACTTCAATCAGTTTGGTATGTATTCTCATTTTCCCAATTGTATTGTTTGCATGAAAAATAAAGATTGCATTAAAAATTTGAGTCAATAAAATTCATAACACACTGAAACACTTTATTACATAAAATAAGAATATTTACATGATTAGTTCATTAGTTTGCTTCCATATCACTACATTTCTTATTGTTGTCAGGGTAACAAATTAATTACAACACTACATTTCACTAGAAATCTGCTCAGATGCAATGATAAATAAATTGGTTAGAGCAATTTTTTTATCATTTTGAACTGAAAAACATTTGAATTGCAACAAGCAACTTAAAAATATCCCGAAAAACAAAAAAAAAGTAAAAAATAAATAAAATAATTAAATAAACATCGAAAAATTAAAAATTGGAAAGTAGGGTATTGAGATGGGAAAAATGTCTATCGGTCTGTCCCCCCCCCCCCTAATAACTTTTGAATGAATAGTTCGATTCGAACAAACTTTTTTTTTGTTCGAAAGATCTCGGCAAGGACACCTCATTCCCATATTTCACTTTTCGATTTGAACTATTTTTTGTTCAATTTTGAAGAATTCAAAAAAAATTAACAGCGCCTACGGGGAAATTCAAGGAAATTCCGAAATGTGAGGCGAATCAGCTTCAAACTTCGTAGGGAAAAGCTTTTGATGGAAAACTTGTATATAAAATATCTTTTTTATTTGAACAATTTTCCGTTCAATTTTGAATAGTGCAAATTCCTTAACATTAGCGCCTTTGGGGAAACTGAAAGTCAATGTAGATTCCGTACTTGTTAGGTGGATTTGCTTCAAACAAATTTTGTTGGAAATAGCTCTTGACGCCAAACTCCAGACTCCGACTCCGAGAATTTAGGGGTACATGACTCCGACTCCTACTCCTGTGCCCGACAATTAATCGGAATCCGACTCAACGACTTCGACTCTGACTTCGTAGCTTTGGCAAAAATTTTTACACGGAGGACAAATGACTGACTCCGATCATTGGATATTTGACTCCGACTACTTTATCCCAAAATGAGATTGACTCCGACTCCGATTCCGCAGCTATGGTTTTAACTGTGAAATAATTATTGTTGATATGACTTTTTTTTATTTTCACGGTAAAGTTGGATTTTAGGTATTCAGTTTTCGGCGAATGAACTCGAAGTCATTTATGTTTCTACATAAAGATATGCGCAGACGATTTTTTTTTTTTTTTTTTGACAATGAAAATTATTTCTTTAAGTTGACATTTTAGTGTTTTTATTTATTTTGGTAAGTGCATTAATTCATTCAAAAAATTATTTTTGGCAACAGGGGGAAAAGAAACGATTTTTTTTTTTTTTTTTTGATATGATGTATTTATTTTAATGATCTTATTAATTTCAATTATTTTTTTTCGTTTTGAAAACTGTTAAAGATTTTGTTTTAATTGAAAAAAGTGTATTAGCAGCTTTGTTTAAAAGGTGCTGCTATTTTATTTTTTATTTATTTTTTATTTTTTATTTTTTTTAGATGAGTAAAAAATATTTTATTCCTAGAAATAGCTTAAAATATTTAAAAAATATGTTTGAAACAATTTGCGATAATAGCTATTTTTGAGAAGTTTTAGAGTTTTTTAGTTTTAGACGGAACTTCTTGTTATTAAGTAATTATTTAGTAGAATATCATGCAGTATCAACAACACCTTTTAAACGTCTGGGAATAGATTTCATTCTTTTCTCTCTCTTTTTTTTTTTTTTTTTTTTTTTTGCGTAATTTCTGAGTAAGTGTTGAACCACACTTTAAGTCTTACTGTTTCTAGCTCTATTTTCCTTTCAAAGCCGTAATTTTGTAATCTACCCTCCAGATATGTCTAAATATGTTACATTAAGTTCAAATGGTTTGGAAAAGTTGGATTCGGCCACTAGAGGGCGCCTGTGATGCAGGGAGTGTTTTTTGCTGCTAATTTGATAAGTGTTTTTTTACTATAATTTTTCATTATTACTGTCTAGTTTTAGGTTTTTTTACTTCACTTTATCATGTAATTTAGTTTTATTGTGTTTTGGGGGCTCATTTTTGCTGTTATTGTATTCTTGAAGTGTTTTTGCATTTTTTGGAGCTAAGCCTAACATGTGGTGATCTCCTGGTTTTTGATCTTGTGTGCTTTATTGGGTGTAGCAACTCTGTTTATTTACTGCTGTTTTTAGTATTTATTCTGTGTTTTTTTTGCATTTTTATCTTACTGTTTTGCCTTTTGGAACATATTCACTGAGTAGAAATGGGTGTTATATGCATTATGAAAGAGGTAAAGAGTGGGAAGGGGGACAGGTGGATCTCTTGTGATCTATGTCATATGTTCTGCCTGTATAAGGGGGAAAATGAGTCTGTTTTTGAAGAGGATTATATTTGCACTAAATGTGCTGAACTCTCAGACTTAAGACTTAAGATGCTAGTTTTGGAAGCCCAGTTAGCATTAGGGTGTAAGCCAGTTGTAGAGGGTATAAATGTTCCAGAGATTCAGGGGGAAGTTTCAAATGAGGAGTTAGATTGGGAAACTAAGGGTGTAATTTTGGGGACTCTATGGTAAGGGAGGTGGGTAACACAGTTGGGAGAGTAAAGCGTAAGGTGGCTAGGTGTTGTTTACCAGGGGCTCGGGTAAAAGCAGGGCCGATCCTAGGGTGTCGGCCGCCCGTGTGCAAAGACCTACTGTGCCGCCCTTCAAGAGTAATTTGCATATTTTGACTAATCTTTGACGCCCATATAAATATTTCTTCAAATTTCAAAAACCAAGTTCTAATTAAAAAGAGAAAAATAAATAAAAAGAAACAGAAGGTTGAACTTATAAAAATGAAGAAAAATTTTCTAGTAAGAAACTTCTTAGGTACAATTTATATCTTTGAAGAAAATAATAGATGCCAAAATTTACTAGTCGTAAAAAACGCATTTTATAGTCTTTCTTCGGTGACATCAGTGAAAGGATGGAGGAGGGAGATCAGGGGAGGTGGGATTGCTCCCAGAAAATTATTGAAATTGGCGAATGAAAAATAGTTTTAGTAATCTTTGGTTGTGTTTGGTTTAAAGGAGAAAAGAGTCGGGTATATTCAAGGTGCATGGAGAAATTTTCGAAATTGACGTTAAATATCGCTATTTTAGGAACTTTTTTGAGACTTCAGGGGAAAAGTAATGTTGGAGTTCTCTCCTAAAATTCTTTCAAAATTGAAATCAATTCGAAGCTATTTTTTGTGACCGTAGCTTAGGAAAAATCGCCGCTCTTCCCGAAAATTTTCCGAAACTGAAGCTTTAAATAAGCAGTTTTGGGTTATCTTTGTTGACGTTGCTAGAGGGAGGGAGATTCAATCATCTCCCATTGAAAGTTTTCGAAATTGAAGTTTAAAACGCAAATTTAGGCTGTCTTTGGTGACGGTAAGGGATCTGGCGGCTTTTTTCCGGTAATTTCTTGGCACTATTGTTTCAAAAACCCATTTCTGGCTATATTTGAAAACGATAGGGAAAACGTGAAAAAATTCCGAACCGAAATATTTTTCGGAACTAAAATCCATTTTAGGCTATTTTTGGGAAGGAAGGGCTTTGGGGCTCCCAAGCGGATATTTCTAAAAGCGCAATTTTATGCTATCTTTTGGTGACGTTTACAAAACTGGGAAGCTTCGGCGGATCTTTCAGATATTTTTCGATATTAATACCTGAAAAACACAACTATAGACTTTTGTCCACCTCACTTCGACGATAGATGGGTATATGCCCTAGCGCCGTAAAAAGTTACATAAGCCAGGCAGTTCTCTTCTAGAGTTTTTTAGGAATTGAATTTCCAAAATCGTATTTTAGGCATTGTTTGATTACAATGGGACAAAGAGCGGGCAGGGGTTCAGTGTATCCTCACGAACTGTTTTTTGAAACCGAAGTCAATTTCAAACTGAGGGGGTGGGATTAGGGGCCTCTCTAAAGACGCTAATTGAGACTATCTTTAATAGTAATGTTTGGGAATGGATTTCGGGGCCCTACATCACAAAAATTTCGAAAAAGAATTAGGAAAAAAAATTAACCAATTTTTTGATGACATTAAGAAGAGCTGTCCTCTGAAAACACATTTTGGATTTTAAAGCCAGCATTTTCAGGCTATGTTTGATTAAGTTAAGTTGGAAGGGGTGAATCAGAGATTTAATTAGGTCCTTAAGATCGGTGGTTCAATCAGCAAAATTTTCCGAAATTAAAGTCCTAAAAACGCCATTTTAAGTCTTCTTTAGTCTCGTCAAGAAGGTCATGGCATCCTTTTGGATCTTCGTTTTGAAGCCACGTTTAAATTTACTACCCGGGGCAAGAGCCCTGATCTGAAACCGGGCAGTTCATGAGTGATTTTAATTCGAAAAAAATGCTGTAAAGGGGAAAAAATACAAAATTTTAGTTCATTCATATATATTTGACTCTCAGGGGAATCGCAATTTTCCAGTCTCTCCACGCAGCCGCGATTGTTGAAAACAGAATTTGTTGTTTGAAATGCTTGTGAGAGTGTCTAATCAGTATAGCTTTTTTAAAATATAATATATAAAATATGTCTTCATTGTTTAGGTCTATAAATGCTTGGAGGGTAAAATTAGTGGCCCTGAGTGCTCCTTTTAGAAGGCACCCTTTCATGCTTCAGGAGGGGGCATTTCCCTCATCTCCCCTCCCCTGTATCCATGCCTGATTACCGGTTCTGTCATAAATTTTGCAACCAAATGAAGCATGTGTGTAAAGAGTAGATATTAATGGACAATGAACCAGCACAATGTTCCCTAACAATCTATTTTTCTTAAACTATGCTATGCTGTTGGGAAATCGGCACTTACTTTGATAATTGAACATTTAAAATTTAGCACATTTATTTGACTTATTATAAGTTATCTTTTGAGAAATTCTTGAGGAATTTTGCTTGATTAAAATAACTTTTTGATGCGGCCTGCGGCCGCCCCTTGCTTTGGCCGCCCTTGTGCGGTGCACACTCTGCACACCTGCTAGGATCGGCCCTGAGTACCAAAAATAACAAACGGTGAAAGTTTCAGCCAAATCTGTCGGGTAGTTTTTGAGTTCATGGATGACATACAGACAAACATTCATTTTTATATATATAGATGAAGGGGGGAATCATTAACTGCAAGGAATATATTGATGAAGGAGGCAACTTTTGTTAATAAATTACGCCTGATCAACCTAGTAAATAAGCGGTATCGCATTGCAGTTTGAGATTCAAAACGTATGAAACAGGATACAGTATTATAAATTGCATCAAAAATTTTGCAAATATTTTTAAAAAAAAAATGTCTAAGCAGTGTATTTAATGATTTTAAATGACAACTTTTATTAATAAAAATGGTACAAATGGTTTTATCGTTTTAATGGGGTACATTAATTTTTTTTTTTAATTTTCATACCCTAAATGTTCCTGTATTTATAAAACCAGCCATTTGCACCAGTTCTATTTTAAAGAAATAAGTGACAAAAGTTTGTAACTGTTCAAAACTTTTTAAATGCACACATTAAATATTACATTTCTTAAAACTTCTTTGATTCCTTGTTGAAAATGTTAATTAGCAAATGTCGCAAAACTGCTGCTCAATTTTACAGAACTGCTCTTCAATATCAGCAGCAGTACTACTCCTCAAAACAAAATACTTATTTTCCACAGTGTCTAGTAAAACTAAATTCATTAATATTCAAATTAATTAGCTATTTCAAAAAAAAAAAATGCTTCTTGAGCACTGCATATTAAAGATTCTAACTTGCAGCTTAGTTGTAGTATGCACTTGACACTGATGATTTGCGATTTCAAATTCACTATTACATTGATCAAGAAAAAATGTAATATATCTTTCACAAAAAGATTTTCTTACATTCTACATCATCTGGAAATTTGCGATGTATAGTTTTATATTCTTCTAGAGCCTGTTGATAATTTCCACTTCTTCTCAAGCAAGCAGCAACCATCAGTTTCCATTTAACTTGATTTGGTCTGAAAAACATTTCTCATAAGCAACAACTTTATTTGGATTTACTGTCCTTGCAACAATATGATTTGTTTTTGGGCATAGGGAAAAAGGATATTGTTTTATTTTACTGATTTGTATTTACTTTGGTATGTTTAAATGCCACAGAATGGATTTTGCTGTTGCAATTACTATGTGCTTTACAATCTCATATAAGTTCCAATTGTCATTAGCATGGATTTTAATGTCCATGCCAATTATAAATAACTCGTGAAAAATTACTATTTTTTAATGATAATTTTAATATTTAGCTCTGCTGACAACATGTAAAGTTTACAGAACATTTTATTAGCAACCCCCCCCCCCCCACAACTTGTTTTTATCAAATTATACTAACAATAATATTTTAAGATTTTATTTTTAAAAAGTCCTTATTTTGAGAATCACCCTACCCTTATGCCCATTTTATGCTCAAATGTTCCTAAAAGGAAATAACAAAATAAGTACAAGAAATTACATCCAAATCTTTTAATTGCGTTAGCTGAACATTTAATGCACTTATGGTTACAACAAGTAAGAAATATAAGAGTGCTGCCCAGAAAACATCAAATGTTATACGCCCTGGGCTTAGGCTTAGGGTCGGTTACTTACTATCAAATGTTATATTTTAGTTTCGCTTGAAAAGTAAAAGAAAACTTTTTTGGTATTAGTTGCATAAGGTTTTGGGGCTTTCTAGCAATATTGCATCAAACTTAATGAATTACTGTTATTTTATCTAGAATTAATTAAAGAAAGACCGCTATTTTTGAATTATTATTCAATGTTTTCTGCTTCAAAAATTGAAAAACAAAAAAGTCTGATGACTGAGAGGTGAAAAGATAACCTCTTGGCATTTTTAAAAATATGATATATGATAAAAAAAAATTAATCATTCTAATTTTTTATGTTTTTAAAATTATTGATAAAATGTAAAATATGATTTGGTATTGACTGCCCTTACATCAAGAGCATGCATGCCATTTTACACTTAAAATAAAATAACTACAAGTTAATTGTTATGTATCATACTTACTGAATTATAGCTGCTCTCTCAAAATATTTTATTGCTTCTTCAAACATTTGAGATTCTATATAGTAAGAACCCAATTTTTGAATAATTTCCATGTTAGAGGGGAAATACCTATAAGACTAAGACAAAAACTATTAGGACTAACATAAGATAGAAGTACAATCCATCCATGTCAAATAATACAAAACATGACACCCGCCTATTTCCGATTTTATTAATATTTTCCCGCACATAGATCTTTGGATGCAAAATACAAGATTACACTTTGGATTGGTTAAGGGCTTGAAGGCAAACATTATGAGCCTTTAAATGTTACCATCTATAAATTAGTCATAGAGGGATTATTGTTTTAAAAATATTTTGTTCAAAACAATTTAAATTTAAACAAGAATAAGAATTCAAGAACTTTGCTTGGACAGGGTTTGCCAAACCGAGTCCAGCCTGAGAAAACCCAATTGAGTTTTTTTGGGGTGGGCGCATTTGAAAAAACCCACTATCCTATGAATGGTTTTTTTTTTTTTTAGAATTTACTGCATATTGAAAACATTTACTTAAGAAAAAACAAAACATAATAACTATAATGGTCAATAACAAAGTCCAGAAATTGTCCTTCCTTTCTGAACATTTTATTAGGTATTAGAAATTAAAACTGCATATGGATTTCACAATTAATTATTATTTTTTAAATACTTAGGAGACAAAAATAAGCAGAAAATTGTTTCACGGCTGTAAGGTTCAATAACGCTCGAGAATATGGTAGATGCTGCAGATGCTACATCAGAAGTATTAACTAGAAATTATAGATGCAGTCAAACCTTGATATCTCAAACCTCCTTATCTTGAAACTCTCGATATCTCGAAAAAAAAAAAAAAAATTGCCCAGCGTTTTCTTATAAAAGCCCCCATGTATTTTCCATAGTTATCTTGAAATTTATTTTCCAAAACCCTTGATATGTCGAAATTTTTGCACAGAAGCAGGTTTCAATTGTTGTTTTTCTTTGGCAATTTTTGTAGTAAAACCAGTTCTCCAGGGACAATTGCTTAACGTTTTTCATCCCTTTTCTTGGAATTTTGTGAATAGGGGTTTGGAGCAAGATAATAGGGGAGTGTTGGTACGAGGGGGGGTGCTGTGTTTTCCCCAGAGTTTAGAATCTTTGTGCATTTCTCTCGAACATGTTGTCCACTTTGAAGAAAGGAAGTCGATTTTTCGTCCGTCAGTTTTCAAGTGAAAACAGAAAATGCGTTCCTCATTTTCATCATTCTACATTTTTAACGCCTACAAAATGACTGCTGAAAACTTTTTGAAAGTGGGGTTACTGGTTCAAGATAAAATTAGAATTTTAAAATTTTTAGGTGAAAAAACAAAGTTGAAATTATTGTTCATTTCAAAATCTCATTCTGTGCACTTTCGACAATTTTAAAATTTCAAATCTAGTAAAATAGTGAAGACTACTTTATTGATCGTAAATCGAAGTGGTCCCATAGTACATATATAAATGCATATAGTGTACGTGTGTAGTTGCGAGAGTTACTAGTGTAATTATTTTAAAACCTTGATCACTCGAAAACTCGACATCCTGAAATTTTTCCTCGTCCCGAGAGATTCGAGATATCGTGTTTGTACTGTAGTACTAATCTCCAAGTAATTGAACAAAAAAAAAAAAAAAAATAAATAAATAAATAAAATAAAATAAGACAATTAAATATTAGCTAAATAGTTCAAGTCAATTGTGCAGTTAATTTAAAGTAACTGAACAAAAGTTTATATTGATCATTAAGTTACAGTTGAACCTCATTAACACAGACTAAAAAGAGCTCCAGGTCATCTGAATTAATGAAAGTATGGATTAAACAAAGTAACCTATGAAATTGAGTGAAGGTGCATCAACAAACTACTCTACACAGTAAAAATTGTACTTACAATTCAAGAGAATAAAATTTTAAACTGCATAAGTTAAAAGTACAAAATACGGTCATCAAAAATACTTCACTGCACTAACTGACTTTTTCTATGTGCATCTAAATGGCTGTCCAGATTAAGCAAAGTCCAGTTTAATAAGGTCTAGATTAATGAGGGTTAACTGCATTGCCAATTTATGACACTAATATTAAACTAATGTGAGTGATTTTAAATACAGAGAAAAAAAATTTATCGTGCCAACTTTTTCGCAAATATTAAGCTCTAATGCAAGTACAAGTGTGACCTCTGGTACTAGTCAAATTATTTGTTCTCAATAAAGATCAATGGCTCTCTTAAAGCTATCTACCACCTTGCTCATCACAGTTCCTTCGGGGAAAGCTGTTCCAAGTGCGACAGCCCTACTAAAATAGTAATTTTCCTAATTCTTAGATTTGCCTGAGATCTGAATAGCTTAAAACAATGATCGCTCATCCTGCTTTCCGTGCAAAAGTTTAACACATTAACATCTTGCATTTTGATGAATTTAAACAACTGAATCATGTCCCTTCTAAATTTCCCTTTCACCAGGTTACACATATTAAACCTTTTAACTCTCATATAATTAGCTAAATTTAAAAGTCTGTGTTGTGAAGAAAAAAAATTTTGAAACTGAAAGTTATGATTCCCAAGAAAAAGTTTGCAATAAAAGCTAACTGGTGAAAAATTGACAGTTGCAGGAATAACTTGATCATTGGACCCTCTCTATTCTGAACATCCAAACAAAAATCAACAGATTATGAAAGTGTTCATTATAGAGGAAGATGGAATTAATGCATATGTGCTCCCCGGGACCATCAAAATGTGTTCAAATTATCGAGGTGTTCACATTGCAGTCCAGATAAAGAGAGTATACTATAGATGCAGACAGTTAAGAAGGCAATATTTTTCAAAACTAAAAATCCCTTTTTAATAATAGACAATATATATATATATATATATATATATATATATATATATATATATATATATATATATATATATATATATATATATATATATATATATATATATATATATATATATATATATATATATATATATATAGAGAGAGAGAGAGAGAGAGAGAGAAAGAAAAATATCGAAAACAATGCACTGAATCATTTGAATGAAGAAATGACTGTATGAAGGAAATTCTAATATCATACATAAATATTTTCACAAAATTAAAAAATTATAAGTTTATGTATGCATACATCAGAGTGGTATTGAAATGCTTGCTGCTTGTCTGACTCAGCTTCGTACATGTCTCCAATCTTAGCCAAAAGATGTGGATCTGTTGGTACTAATGTAATGACTTGCTGGTACCTATGTTAAACAATTGCAATAAATATTGCTAAAGAAAAACTGATAAATGTCTGTAAATAATAGGTCATTCACACATCACAGAAATTAATGAAAGTTTTTCCTGAATAAAAACTAATATTAAATAAAAAATTTAGAAAACCCTGACCCCCGATCGCCGACCTCATATTAAGATGCGCTCTGTGGGTCAGGATATAGATAACATTTACATACATTTAAATTTTTCTAGATGACATGGGAAATACAGAAAGCGAAAGATAATCACAACTAGTAAAATTTTTTAGTTGAAAAAGCAGAATCAAGAGGAAAAAATTAAAAATTCTTTTAAATGCCTTTCTTATATTCTAAAATGAATCACGGGTACTTTATGTGTCAATAAATAGAAATTGGCAACAGCAAAAATTTAAAATGATTGAGCTTTTTGTCCTTTTGAGGCAACAGTGATGTTGTTACCAATTGCGTGAATAAAAGCTTAGATTGTATTTAAAATCCGCTTAAAATGTTATAACTCGAGTTCTACATAACTTCAAATTCCAAACACATTCCATCAGAGGCAGAAAAATCCGATCTTTCAATTGGATCTAATATTGTAAACTTGCACTAAGTTTTCCCTAGCAAAATTGTAAAAAAATGTCAATTTCCAAGGTTTTTAATTAATATGTTTGTAATCAAAGTCATACAGACGAGAACTAGCTAAGAGCAGTCCTTGATTAACGCTCTTTTTGAATAGAAAAAGTATTATCAAAATCGGGTCAACCGTTAAGGATCTGTGGTGCTATAGACCATGGACCCACTAAATTTTGCTGATGCTTATAGGCCGTGACAATCGCTGAAACTCATGGCAACAAGGAGGGTGCTACAGGCAGGGCCGGATTTAGGGGAGGGCAGGCAGGGCTACTGCCCCGGGACCTCCACAACAAAGGGCCCCCACAATAAAATTTTGACAAAATATCCTAACTTTCACGGGTCAGCAAATTTTATGTTTTTTTCTCCCAGACATTTTTTTTTTTTTGAATGTCTACAAAGAATGCTTGCACAAAAAGAATATTATTATCGATATATCAGAAAGCCCTGATTGCAAGTATCCATTTACTATCTTTTTTTTTCTTTTTGATCAAGCATTTCAGTGGCAAAATTTTTTTTATTCATTTAATTTGTAAGTTGTACCTATGTGTTAAAGCGAAATAAAGTGAGTAAAAAAAAATCCGAGAAATGGTTAACTTTGCAAGTCATCCTTACAACTTCTCGCTTCTTGAGTTCAAAAATTTAAAACTTATTTGACGAAATGACTTGAATGGAAATTTTTAAACGAAAATATCTATTGAACACGCTGATTTTCTCCTGCTTCCCCTTTTTTTGACATTTTTAAATAATAACAAAGAAGTCTGAATTAATCATTAAAAATCTGTTATAATTTTCTATTTGCAATACATTGCATGGGGGCGCTCTTTTTTTTAACCAAAGAAAGGATTTAGCCCTTTAAGTTGGAGAAACCCCTATAATATATCAAAGTATCGGATATTTTCGAAAATATGATGATCTTTTCAAACCCTGATTAGGGGCTTCCACTCTTTCGTTGCCCCGGAGCCTCCATACTTCCAAATCCGGCCCTGGCTACAGGGAACCCCTGTTTTCCATTATATTGCCATTGATTGGTGGATGCACAGGATTCTGTTCAGAGCCTATTGCGGCCAAAATGGGCGACGTCCAATCAAGAATAAAACAACTTAAGAACTTGTCATTGATTGGTGGATGCACAGAGCAGATCATAGTTGCATCGGTTTAACACAGAAAAGTGCTAACTGTCAAGGCCCAAAAGCGACTGTCCCATCTAGTGGGGCCATTCACAGACAAATACACAGATACGTCAAAACTTATTGCTCCCTTCCTTATAGCATTTGGGGTTAAAAATAGAAAACTGAAGTACTAATTACAATAAAAACTTGCATACTTAAGTTTCACGTTAACAAGAAACTCTTTTTACAATTCAAAATGCTATTTTTTTTTACTTCTTAAATGCTATGTTACTAAAACTACATTAAAAAAACTTCAAATCAGAGTGAATACAATCAAAGAATTTTTAGAGGTGTCATACTTTCTTTTTTTGAAGCATGCAACCGTTTTTTAACTTTACTTTTAAAATATTTTCCCAATTTCCAGGCTTGATATCTTTTTCATACATAGCATTATTCCTTAGTACACCAGTGAAAACAAATAAGTCAAAAAGGAAAGGGAATTCTATTTGTGCACCACAAAGATAATTTACAAAATGATAAGAAGTTCAAATTTTCCTTAAAATATTTTATTTTAAAAAGCAACTATATTATTTCTTGAAAAACAAATTAAGTGATTAGACTAATTTTTCTCCTTGGCTTATTCTGAACAAGAATTAAATGGTTCCTGAATCAGGGTTCATACTCTATTTGGATGGAAAAATTCCATGACTTTTCCAAGACTTTTTCATGACTTCAATGAAAATTTTCATGACCTCGTTGCTCGAAGAGAATAGCACTATTTAATCTCAAAACTTGATAATTTTTGGAAATGAGCATTAGCAAAACGTCTACATGAATGCCACAGCCGCATTGAAGCACTTACTCGTAATGGGAAAAATAATAAGTACACACTTAAAAAACTAAACTATTCTTAATTGTCTTCATCATATAAATTTAAGTAAAGTAAAAATGCAGTAAAACAAATATGATGATACTTAAATGTCTGATATTTTATTTATAAATAGGCAGAATGATATTGAATGGGACAAAGGTTGAACGAGTCATCACTAAGTTTCAATAAATTTGCCTCAAAAGTTGCCTTTTAGTGTTAACAGTGCATTTAATCATCCACGTTACTTGACAGTATTTTGATTCTTTAAAGTAAAGCCATATAGTTTAGTTTTTTATGTTTCTAAATCAGATCTTTTTTGAAAAAACCATTTAATAATGAATCAATCTTCTGATTCAAAAGTATACTTGTTTTGTTTAGTTATTTGCACTTTTTCAAATGCATATAAATTAATAGGTGAAGAAATTTTAGAACATGTTTGATTTCTGACATTGAATGTAGCAGTGAGTCACATGGATTAGTTTTGCGAGCCATATGTTGGGCATTACTGTTTTAAAGTGTTAGAATTTCTCTTTTTCTGTATTCTATTGCCTGACTAAAGATCTTTATTTTCTAAAATACTTCAACAAATTAAGATAAACTCTGATAAGTTTAATGATAAAGTTCTTACGAGTGATGAAATCGAACTTGGATGCAATTGAATTGCTTTTTTTTTGAGTGGGCGTGGCAAAACTAAGAACGTGAAATTTCGCTACTACAGAATATGAAACATAAGAAGTGTCGAAAATAACAGTAAATTCAAAATAAGTGATGTCCAAGCAGTAAAATCACACCGCAAAAAAAGGCAAGCGGCTGCAACAGAAGTGGATGCAATGAGATTTCAAAATACAGATTTGATTTTGGGATTGTTCAATTTTCCGCTTTTAATAGCTTTTATGTGCTATACTGTTAAATCACTCAAGATTTCTAATGCTCCTTTAGTTACTGTTACTTTCTCTTTGTCCAGGGCATTTTTCCATGACTTGAAATAAATTTCCATGACTTTCAGTGAAAATTTCAATTTTCCATGACTTTTCCAGGTCTGAAATTCGCTTATTTTTTTTCCATGACTTTCCAGGATTTCCATGACCCGTACGAACCCTGCTGAATGTTTCATTGTTAAAAATGTATACGTAGGTTTTTTTTGTTTTTTTTTCAAGCTCCGTTTTCACAGTAGGGAAGCCAGGTGATCGGCAGGTGGCTGGTTTGCATACTAGGATACTGCACATACCCCTGTCCAAACACTCAGTTACTGTCTAGTCCAATTTTCCATTTCCTGTTGAGCTACAGACACGAAAACATGGCTGTCTTTATCAGTCTCCCACCAAACATGAATTGAGAAGTGTTATTCGTTTCTTGGAAGCAGAAGGTAACAGGGCAGCGGAGATTCATCGAAGAATAAGTCGTGTATATACGCAGACACCTCAATAAGTGCTGGTGTTGTTCGTAAGTGGTGCCAAAAATTTAAAGAGGGCAGAACTAATGTGCAAGATGAAGGGGGTCAGGGGCACAAGTCTGTGGTTACAGACGACCTTGTTCAACAAGTCGACAAAGTGGTAAAGGAAAATCGAAAATTAACAATAAGTGAATTATCGAAGCAATTTCCAAAAGTTTCAAGATCGTCCCTACATTCTATAGTTATAGAACGGTTGCGCTGCAAAAAACTTTGTGCTTGCTGGGTCCCAAGGATGTTGACTGATAATCACAAAATTCTCTGAATGGGTGCAGCTTTGTCATTTCTTGAGCATTACAATGTTGATGGAAATGATTTTTCGAAATCCATTGTGACAGGTGATGAAGCATGGGTTCAATATGATACTCCCGAAACGAAACGATAATCAATGCAATGGATGCACACTAATTCACTGAATCAACCCATAAAATTCAAGCAAACCCTCAACAACCATAATATTATGGCAACAAAAAGGTGTGTTACTTCTAGAGTTTATGCAGCCGGGAACAACAATTACCGCAGATTCTTATTGTGAAACGTTGAAACGCTTACGGAGAGCTATTCAAAACAAACGAAGAGGCATGCTGACTTAAGGAATTGTTCTGATTCATGATAATGCTCATTCTCACTGCGCACGCAGTGGCGAATCCACAGGGGGGAGGGCGTTTGGGGCGATCATTTCCAACCCCAAAAGGCTTGTAAATTCGAAAAATTTGTGGAAAAAGACCACCAAATGACCAAATATTCCCCTCCCCCAAAAAAAAACTCCATCTCAAAAAATAGCCAACAACTGTATTTTTACGACTTTAATTCCAAAATTTTTCCAGGGGAGAGTCCCTGAACCCCCTCTCTCAGATGTGATTGAAGATCGTCAAAAACTTAAAATTTTTGGAGCTTTAATTACGAAAAAACACTGAGGTAATTCCATGAATCCCATTCTTTTGCCTATATTATCAAAGTCATCCAGCAATTACGTTTTTAAGACTCCAATTTCAAACAACTTCCGTGGAAAGACTACAAAACCTCACCTTTTTCTAACATGAAAAAATGATCTTAAACTATGTTTTTGTAACTTTAATATCAACATATTTCAGAGGGAGAGTTTCGAACATTATGCCTTAGCCCAGTGTCTTTAAATGGGGATTTCTATTGCGTTTTTGAAGACTCAATACCGAAAAGTTGAGGGACAGCTCCTGACCCAATAAAACTCGTAATGCTACCAAAGATAGCCAACGATATTTTGAAGACTCCAATTTCGAACAATTTTTGGTGGAAAGTTCCTTCCGAACCCCCAATGTCATAAAAGATGGCACACAACTGCTTTTTAAGGACTTCTCTTTCTGGTGACGGCTTTGACTCTGAAAGTGTTTCAAACATTAAAAAAAAAAAAAAAATAGCAAGGAAATAGCATAAATAACAAACCATTCTAATGCTTGATCTATGTCTTCCAGCTGTTCATATCTGATTAGGCATTGTAAGGACTACAAGCTAGTAGATATTCCAAAATTTGTGAGTAAAACCATTAATATTACATCATTGCAGTGCGGCAAAAGCTGGGGTTCTTGCTTCAACAAGTTTTTATTACACAATGACTGCTTACTAACTTTATACAGTCTTAGCACTAAGTAAAACTAGACAATAGAATTTTATTTATAGTTTAAGTGCAAATTATGTCAGTTACTAATGCTAACATATTCGTTGACGAGGCAGTTATAACAACCGACCCACTTATTTATATATACCCCAGAAACACTATATTATTTACAAAATGTACATATGACAGGGGTACTCACCAAAGATTGTTTAGACTGCTACATGAAAATTTTTAGGGGGGCTGTTTTAAGGGGTATTTTTCTCTTTTCTCGGGAGGCTCTCATTTTTGAGGGATGTGCCACTGCTTTGGGGGGGGGGGGGAGAGCAGGGCCCAACTGACTAAAAGAGAGGGCCTAGGCCTACAATAATTTGGAGGCCCCCTGAAGACTATAGCAGAATGCAGTGGCTGTTTTACAGGTTTGGGGCCCATCAAAATGTATTTTCGGGGGCCTCATTGTCTATCATAAACCTTTATATAAATTATTTATCATGTGAATTTATGAATCCTCTTTGGGGGGGGGAGGGGGAGGGAGCTCATAATTGTGACATGGTAAATTCACAACTGGCAGAATGAATAAAAATTCTCCTTTAAGAAAGTTTTTTTCCAATTAACAAGTCATTATTTTTATTATTATTATTTCAATTATACATGTAAATTTCGAAAAAAAAAATAATGCTATGCATAATTTTAAAGAATTTGGGGATCCTTTGCAAGATAGGGCCATGGCTTGTGTGGTAATCAGGGCCTGGGGATGGGCACCCCTGCATATAAACATAAGGCGAAAGAATTATATATATAACAAATGACATAAAATTAATGAAAGAATCAAGATGGAAAAAAGCAACTCTGGTCTCTCTTACTTGAATACACTAAAATTAAATAATCAATATATTTTTTGATTAAATGAATACTTTAATTCATTTTAAAGCATTTAAATTAATTTACACACGAATGAAATTGTATTTAATTTGGTCTGAAGGATACAAACTGGCTATCTGGTAAATAACTTGAGGATGATTCCGAACAATACCATGTAGCTTGTAAAATGATTCTAAAGCATCTTCTGCATTATTCATTTTTTTGTAGGCTAGTCCTGAAAAGAGAGATATACACTTGAACCCTGTTATGATGTCATTCAAGACAGAGCTGAACATTTCTGATGAGCCAAATACCATTATAGGGAATTAACATTTAAATCTTAAGAGGAGTGAAGGATCCAGAATTTCTTGATGTTACAATAGAGTTGCTACCAGAAACGAGGTCACTACAACCAACTTGAACTGTGTTTACTTCAATTCCAATATTTAAAAAATATTTTCACACACACACACACATATACATACCTGCCAACCTCGGAGAAAAAAAATCCGGAAGATTTTTTTATTTTTATCCACAAGATTTTAACGCAAAATAAAATCAAACAGGACACCTACCCTCTTTACATTTAACAATATATTAGTTATGAATTTCATATCAATTGAACTTACTTTCGTTTAGTAAATATTACTTTTATTGCTTTCTTTAAAAGTTTGGAAATAACATTTGGTACTCATCTTAAAAAAAGAACGAAGCAAAAACAGCTCGAATTGAGAGAATGAGAAGATAATTGGCGCCGAAATTGTGCCCCTAGTTGCCCGCCGCGACGCTTGCTTTGATTGGATCCCGATGAAGTCATGCGCTGTATCACTCAGTGACGTCATAATCTTGCCTCGCTTCTTCTCGTGGCATTCTCCTACGGCAACCTTTCCTTGGCTACTTGGCCTAAAACGCGGTGCTGCGTTCCACAAAAGTATCGTTAGCGCCAAAATTGGCGAGATAATTATTTTTCCTACAAAACGTAAAAAATCCAGAAGATTTTGCTCATAACCGGAAAAACGGAAAAGGACATAAAAATCCGTAAAACTTCCGGGAAATCCGGAAGGGTTGGCAGGTATGCATATATATATATATATATATTAGGATTGATTAGGAGCACACAACCTAAACATATAGCAAAGAATTATAAAATGCTCTTCAATGTTTCAAAGGTGGTAAGGAATAAGTTGCCCACTTCAAGTCAGAGTGTGGTTAAAAATAAAGAGTTCTACAAATAATTTCTTTCTCACTCATGACCAGGCCTGGATTTACGAGCTGAGCAAGCTACAGCTCAGGGGCCCACCTTTGTCAGGGGCCCCCAACTACCGGAAATTAACCTGATTCATTTTTTAAAAAAAAGAAAGAAAAGTACTTGGAAAAATAAATTTCATTTTCTAGTTCTTGAAAACCTTGAAAATTCGGAAAAGTTTGGCTACAAATGGGAGAGAGAGTAGGGAGAAGAAATGCCAATATATGTCAAATTCAGCTCCTTGCAACAGCCTGCACCAAAAATGTAAAAACCATGGTTCTCACTTTGCTGAAACATATTACAAACTTTTGTGAATCACATGTTTCATATCTTGCTATTTATATAATTTCGAATGCAGTATTTTGGAAATTTTTTTGTTATTGCATGCTTTTACCTTACTTCTTCTCAAAGGCGCCCATATGCAAAATTGTAAGGGGGTGGGGGGCTCAGATATTTTCCCCATGGGTTAGGAGGGTATTTTCTCCATGGAAACCAATTTTAGGACATTAGAGTCATTAAAATATTTCATTTTTAATAACTTATTCATTAATGGCTGGAGAATAAATGTTTTTACTTTTTTGCAAATAAAAAAGTACCAAAAGCAAGGAAGTTCTAATTTCAAAGGGGGAGGGGCTCAAGCCCCCCCCTTGCCCCCTATATGGGCGCCCTAGCTTCTTCTATCAATCTGCTCAGCATGAGAAGAAAAATACACTACTTCTATTCCTTTTCGTTTTTTGCCCCACTTGCAACTGAAGCAAAGTTGTTGTCATGAGAAATCTATAGTTTCTTTTTTCTTTTAAATTTAAAATAGCTGTTTCTTACAAAGTTAAAACATGACTGTAAAAATTTACAATCAAGTACTAAAATATCAGACTTGAAAGTACAAATGAAGTGCGTAAAATAGTTTTAATTGTTCTTGAGTCCTTGAAAATAGATAAGTTTTTGAAAATCCTCTGCAAAGTGGGCTCCAATTTTATTTCTTATCAAGTGCATAAATTATGAATTGTTCAAATGGGCAGTATGTTACTTTCCTGTTATCGATTTTGTAAAACTGAACATCATTTCTTTTAAAGCATTTTTTACTATTAATCATTTCATATTTCATTCATTGTTGTATTTGTCAGTGGGTTGGAGGGGTGATTAAAAACTAATTGTACCAAAAGCCAATGTGAGCGAGTACATTGTCTTTTCTCTTCTCATGCTCTTTCTTTCTATCAACTGCTGTCATTGATTTTTCTAATCAAAAACAATTTTTACTGTGCATTATCTTAATTTTCGAAAGAGTATATAACTTTGAAAAAGTTTATTTTGCCTATTTCTATCCTGATATTTTTGTAATTCCAACTACATCTTATAAGGCATCAAAATGCAGCAATTTGTATTTATTTTTCAAAATTTCCTCCAGCTGAGAACCGTTCCCCCTTTTAAGGTCAATCTAGAACAAGACATCAGAGAAAACACATTAAAACATGATCAACAAAGTAAAAGTATTGCTGTATGTATAAGAGGAAACGTACAAACATGGTAAAGGTTAAAAAATAAATAAAAAATCGCCTCTTAAACCACCGAGAGAAACGTTGTTCAAACTATAAAAGGAGCCCCATACCTGAAATAGCTTAGGGCCTTGCTAAGTCTAAATCCGGCCCTGCTCATGATTCCTAAACAGAAGAGCATTTTTTTTTAATAATTAAAAATCAACTTCGTAGAAAGTAGGGCTGTTTAAATTGAAAATCAAGAAGCAAACAAAGCCTCATAGGGAAATATATACGTATGAAATAAAAAGGTCTTTTTCTATGATTTGTGCCTTGTCTCACTCAATAATTCAAAATTACATCAGTATAATTAAGAGAGTAAAATTATTAAATAATGCATTAAATCTGAAATTGCATTTTAAGCTATTGTTTAATTATGTATTTTATAGCTAATTTGGTTACGACATCAGTACATTTATGATGACATTTAGTAGAAAGTCTGTGTGTAGACCAGCTAACGACATTCACTGTGCATTAATTTATCATGAAAACAATGAAGTTAAAAATTAAAAAAAATATCTACCAAGATTATACAAAGCTTCTACACAACTAGCTTCATTGGCCAACGCTTCTTTATAGTATTCAATCGCCTTTTCATGATCTCCTTTGGATAATGAACAATTTCCGTGATTGACCAAAGCTAAGAAAGATATGAAACAACAAATCTTTAACAATGTTTTTGAAAATAAATAAAAACTAATGTATTGTATTATTGTGCAAAATGTATTAAATGTGCAAAAGCAAACATTTTTCTAGATCTTAAATACCTGAGGGGAGGGGATTTAAAACTATTGTACCAACCTTTTTCAAAGTTAGTTTAAAATTATTGTTTTTTACATTCTGATGATCGTTTGACATAATCTTATGTTGCAACTTTGATTTATTGCTACTCAGAAGCAAAAGGTTGGTTAGCAAAGATAGGAAGAAATGGGTCCTCTCCGGAAGGATGTATGTGAACAGCGCTAAAGTGCCCCAAGCGCTGAAGTGCCAAAGATGGTCAGAATCATCATAAAGTTCCAGCAACAATCTTTTCTCCGAAAAACAAAAACATGATCAAGAATTTGCTATCTTCTGGTACCATTTACTAAATAATACTGTCTCTTTATTCAACTGTGTTTTAGCCAATCTCTTTCCAATTGTTTCTGCCTTATACGTATTATTGGAATTATGATTTTAGGGGGGGGAATAGCCCTTCGAGTCTCCTAATCGGGTACATATGTTCATGCTTTTGAAATTTTCCCCTCTCTAGCCTCTCAGAACAAAGCCATTAAAAAAAATGCTCCCTTCCGCTCCAAATAAATATGACTATGGAACTAAAAACTGAAGAAAAAGGGGGGAAGGGGGGCGGTGCTATCTTCAAAAAGTGATGGTTGGTGGAGAAAAATGGTGGTCATATTTCGATTTAGGGAGTCATTTTACGAAAGAATCAGCAAGAATGCTGTCAGAAGCATTTTGTGTGTTGTTTTTTTTTTTTTTGCTATGCAGTGTTACAAGATTCTAGTGCTCTATCGAGTGTAGTAATAACTTAAATTACTCACAAAATTTTCAATTAACATTTCATAAGATATAGAGATATCAGATGTATGATACACCAAAGTACAGAAAGAAAGAAAGGGAAGTAACTTTAACCAACCTCCAGCATTGTATCGATCAGCTATAACAGCTTGGTCAGAACATTTTTCTGCTTGACTAACATCACCTTGCTAAACAAAAAGATTTTTTAATCAAAAAAACATTTTACATTTCTCAGAGTTAAACTTGCTTTTTTCTTTTATTTTTTTTTTCATTCAAAATTTATTTCTAAAATTAAAAATAATAATAATAATGACACATTCAAAGCAACAGTCATATTTCCATTTGTAACTATCAACTATAACTATATTTTGATCACATCAAAAGTTTAAAATTATTAACAAAAATTTGAGCACTTTCTAACTAATTTCTTATTGTCACTTGTATCTACCAGCATAGATTATTTTGGTCTCTATCAGGGTTGGCAAGTTTCTGCCAAGGCGGTTAAAACCACTGGTAGAAACCGGTTAAAACCGGCATAGCAAAAACCACTTTCTGCCACATTTGCAGCAAAAACTGGCAAAAACTCACAAAATGAAAAAAAAAATTAAATTATTGACATGCAGTAGGAAGTGCATGGTAAAAAATAATTATCAACCAAAGCACAATTTAATTACTATATTACCACAAGTTAAAATCAAATGTTACATTGTTTGGACCCTGCAGTTGCTTCTTAGAAAAGGTGGTTTCTAAAATCTAAACAGTTTCTCAATCTAATATGTACAAATGAGAAACTTTAGAATATTCCTGCAACAGAAGAGCTAGCAGGCAATGCATGAAGGAACAAGCAATGTTTGTAAAACTTTCATCTATTGTTTTTTTTTTTTTTTTTTTTAACTGGTCCACCATGTAGTAACTGGGGTAGTGGGAGAAATTCGACTGGAAAAATAAGTTTCGAGAAATAGGGCCAATTTGTTTTGCAAAGCTGTGACATTAGGTACAAAATCTATGTTAATATTGGCAAGTAAAATTCTGGCACTTTCTTCTTACAGCACGTGATAATTTCGATCACAAATAATTTAGATGAAGCATATAAGTGAGCAAATTAATATCAGAAATGCCTTTTAATTCTGTATGTCACTTCTCTTTGATGAGCACCTATATGATTTTTCGTACTTTGTTAGATTAATCCAAACAATACGAGTATCTGCAAGTTCCCTTCTCGAACTAAATCAAGGGCATTAGCATAGGATTTTTTTTTTTTTAAATGATGAAAGAAGTTTAATTTTTTAGTTTACTTAAACGAATATCATTTAGCAATCACATAAGTAATTAAAGATGCTTTTAAGTTTTTGCCAGTTTCTGCCGGTTTTTACCGGTTATAACCGGGCACGGCAAAAACTACTTTCTGCCGGCAGAAAGCCAACCCTGGTCTCTATGCTGGGTAACAATACTTTGACTTCTTAAATCCTTCAATGTAATGACTTTTCCTCAACAAATTCAAGGACACTTCAACAATATGTTTGTAAAAATAATGTGCTGCTAAAAAAAGCCACTGCAATAGTATCAGAGACATAATTATACCTCAGAGCCAGCAGGGATGTTTATTGATCATATTCTGAAGTACCTTTAAAGCTGTTAAAGTTGGAGATAGTTAACTAGTTTAATATCCATAAAGTCAAATCCAACAGAGAATTTGCTTGAGATCAAGATAAAACTATATTATACTCACTAAGAAATACAGAAATGCTAGATTGGTAGCAGCAGTACTTGCAACTTTAGTTTCTTTTCTTTCAAAAGCTTTCAATGTTTCGATTGCCTGAAATATGATAAAATATTAGCTCAAGAACAATTTTTCAAACTTACGAACATTTTTAGCAAAACAGGTCATCAATGTGCCTGTTAAAGAACTAATTAAATTTGAATTTAAAAGCACTGTAAAGAAATTGTTAGGAGCAATATTAGTTAAAATTCATTGAGGGCAATTGTAATTTAGCATTTTATTTTATAATAGTAGTACCCGCACGGCTTTGCCCGTAGTTGAAAATTAAAAGGACATTCGGTTCGCCTGTATATTTACGAATAATGGATGACGAATTTCTCACCAATTGGCTATGTTCATTCGCTCTCCCATTCCACGTCATGATAATTTCGTAATTACTCGTCCATCTTATGATACTTTTGCTCCGGAAAGTGTTCTTAAAATTGAAATAAAGAACGAACAAAATCGAATTTTTGAAAAATCGCTTCAAGGTGCACATCCCCTTGCTACAAACTAACTTTGTGCCAAATTTCATGAAAGTCGGCTGAACAATCTAGGCGCTATGTGCGTCACAGACATCCAGACAGAGAGACTTTGAGCTTTATTATTAGTAACTAGTGGCACCCGCACGGCTTCGCCTGTAATAGAAAAATTAAAGGTCTTTTGGTTCGCTTGTATATTTACAAATAATGTATGGTGAATTTTCTCGCCAATTGGCTTGTACCGACGTTACGGTTCCATGCTATGATAATTTCGTATCTCGCCAATTGGCTTGTGCCCATGTTACGGTTCCACGTTATGATGATTTCGTAATTTATGATAGTTTTTTTTCTTAAAATTGGAATAAAAAAAGAACCACATCGAATTTTCGAAAAATCGCTTCGAGGTGCACACCCCCATGCTACATACTAACTTTGTGCCAAAATTCATGAAAATCGGCCAAACGGTTTAGGCGCTATGCGCGTCACAGACATCCTACAGATATCCTACAGACATCCAGACATCTAGACATCCTCCGGACAGAGAGACTTTCTGCTTTATTATTAGTAAAGATAAGTAGGATAGATGTCAGCAATGACAATTTGGGAGTCTAAGAAGATGATTTAGTAGTTGAAAAATATAAATGGTAAAGAAGAAAGAAAAAAAATTAATGTGCATAAAAATACATTTCATACACATTTGAAACAGGGTTGCAAAGTCAGAGTCAGACTGATTTTAGGGTAAAAGAGTCTTAGGTCCAGGGCCGTAGGCTCTAAAATTTCAGAAGTCAAAGTCGATAATTTTCCCTCCAAGTCTGCAGCTCTTCCAGGGCTGCAGAGTCGAAGTCAGACTGATTTTTGAGTGAAGGAGCTAGGGGGGGGGGGGGGCAGGAGTCGAAAACTTGTAAATTTTGCCGGTCAGAGTCGGAATTGGTCGTTTTCCTTTAACTCTGCAACCCTGATTTGAACTGTACATATCAGTTTTTATGCAGAAATGAAAAAAAGAAAAAAAAACAGCATGAATATTCATTTTTAAAAAGTTTAACACAAACTGTAAGTGTTTCTTTTTAATTTCTCCTTTAAAAAACAAAAACAGTTCTTCCAAAGGCAGAATGTTAATTGAAATAAATATGTATTGCTTTTGTATATGTTTAATCCCAATAATTAATTTTAGCCAAATAAATTACACATGACAGGTTTTCAAAAACTTCTCTTATGCTATATTCTAAAAACTCATTTTTTTCATTTGTGTATTTGAGAGCTGCTTTCAGTGGCGGATACACCCGGCGGGCAACCGGGCATTTGCCCGGTGGGCCGGACATGTTTGGGTCCGCTCAGTTGCCCTGTCTATAAAGAACAAAATGTGAATACCGATACGTAAATTCTCTTGCTTCAATCCCTCTTAACGCATAAGCTCATGCCCGAGCCGCGGGTAGAGGTGGTAAGGCAGGCGCCAAGAAGCCCGGGGGGGGGGATGCTACACCACCCCAGTTTTTCAGAAATGGGGTCGCCAATTTCATTTTATTAATGCAATAAAAAACAGGAAAACGTTGGCAGTATTGAAAAGTTAAAATACTTTTGCCCAATTGTCAGTGTCAGTTACGAATGACATTTCACATTTACTTTACTTTTGAATGACAATTAACAATTGTTATGAATTGTATTTCATAACAATTGCAATAAAAGTGACATTTTTCAATAAAATTTTAACATAAATTGCAATCTTAAAACACAATTTAGAGCATCCAAAATACTATATTATTAAGACTATTCAAGTAAAGACCTCCGAAATGTGCGTTTCTAACATTTTTTACGAAAAATGAAGCATTCAATTTCCCTCAGTATCCTTCAAAGGGTTCAAATCCACAGTTTAAGACCCTTAGTTAAGACAGTTAAATTTGAAAGTGATTAGATTTTAAAAAAAATAAATAAAAACTTGGTTTTAAGGGGTCGCCGACAAACTTACCCTTTCTACCATTTACCTTTCCTATTTTTTTAATAAAAAATATCATCCTGGAAATCAGAGTTCAAGTGGAGAAAAATACACAGCCCCCCCCCCCCCATTTTTTTTTTATAGGAGAAAAAATTAAAATACAGCGAGAGTGATTGAAAATATTGAAATAAATAGCCACACCAGTGTTCTAAGTGTTTGAATGTGAAACAAAACTTTATCAAGAGGTGAAGAAGATTATGAAATTAAAATAAAATGTAGAGTTGGAAAAAAGGCCTAAGGTCATTAAGGTTATTTAAGGTAACCAAAGCATCAGGTCAGTACAAATTTTTTTTTTTTTTTTTTTAACCTGCGGCCGCAGATGGCTTGCATTTCAAGCAAATAAAAATACCAGGCTGGAAATTGAAAATTTTACTATGGAAAATCTAAGTCTAAATGGTTTTGAAAGGGAAAACTGTAGGCTGGTGATTCTTTTTTTTTATCAGTAGTTAAAATAAATAGATAAATAAAGATTGGGACGTAGCCAAAGGGGGGGGGGGGAGAGGGATCCAAAAGCTTATATCTTCCTTTTTTAGTCACCACAGCTAGCCTAAAGTGCGTTCTTAAAACTTTGCTTTTTAGGAATTCTCGGAAAAACGCCCTTAGTTTAACATCATAAAAGATGGCCCACAACAGCGTAATTGTGATTTCAGCTTTGAAAAACTTCGAGGAGAGTGTTTCTGGTGCAACCTACCTAGAAACTTCCCCTCCCCATCATTGAAGAGCATCATTGAGAAATCAGGGTCGAAAAAATTTCGGAAGTCCCTTGAACATTTTTCCATAACATCATCGAAGATTGTCTATAATTAACTTTTTTGAGCTTCAATCTCAAAAAAGAAAAAAAAAAAGAGGAGAGCCCCCGAATCTCCCCTTCCCCCATAACAACATCATGACAGAAGAGTTTTTAACCAATTCCCTAAAATTAAATTAAAACCTCAAATTAAATCTAGACACCAAACAATTTTTGTAACTGGCCATAATCATTTCCTTATATACGTACTTCGTTTCTCACTATGGTGTCATGCACTCCCAGGTACACACCAGACCTTTATATCTTCCACTAACCTCATCTTTTCACATTAAATATAAACCCCTCTCTTTTTTCTTCCGGAAATCTTTCTTTCATCCTCATGAGAATAAATTAATATACACCCTCTTTTCATTCTTATCCAGATAGGGTTATCTTGTTTAGGGTTTTCAAATTTAAGTTATGAACTCATGTAATAAAAAATTATTGGTGTTTCAAAAATTTAATAAACTGTTTTGTTTTCAGTCCTCCCCTTCACCCCGAGAACATAGTGATTCACATTGTCTATGTTTGGTTTAACAGAATTATTTTCCTTTAGTGCCAATTTTTGCTTTTTATGCCATTTATCACGCAGCTTTATAATTATAATCATTCTGCACTTTTAATGTATTGTATTGTACTTATTATTGTGTTTTTTAACATTCAAATTCTAATTGTGACAAATAACGGAGTCTCTAAGGTGTATGTATATGCATAACAACACCAAAGACCGTCTACAGTGTTGCGTTGATAGGATTTAGTTTCGAAAGTTTACCATCGATCTTCTCTCTTTTTATTAACATTACGAAAGATATTTAAAACACCATTTCCGAATCTACAACATCGAAAAATTTGAAAGAAGGCCCCCCCCCCCCGTCCCCTCGTCATCATAGTAAAACACGTCAGAAATCTCGGTTTTAATGCTTCAATTTTGGAAAAAGCTAGGGAGAGCCCCACCATTACTCCTCCTCCTAAAATCATAGGAGGTCAGTTAAAGTTTCGTTTTTGGAACTTAACTTTTGAACAACTTTCTATGCCCTAGTTTTTATCAAAGAAAGCTTAGAATCACGTTTTTAAGACTTCATTTTAAACAAATTCTTGGTGGATGCTGCTCGAACCTCTCCTTTCACTAGCATCGCTCAAAATCTTCTAAAACCGCGTTTTCAGAGCTAAGAGTTTGAAAATTTCCTGCACGCCATCTTCCTACCATAATTGAGAATAATATAAAAATCCAATTTTGGAGATTCACTACCCAAAAATTGCCAGAGGAGGGCCTTCGAACTTCCACTCTCTCTACATCACCAGAGATTATTTAAAATTCTGTTTTTAAGACTACAATTTTAAAAAGTTTCCGGGGGAGAAACCCCCGGACCCCTTATTTCCGATCTAATGTTAAACTTACAATTAGGTTTATATAGCTAACATTTAATGTAGTGACTCCCATAAGCAAGAAAATAAATCTACTCTCTTTCTCTCTGTGTATTGCTGCATGTGTTTTACAAAATCAAGAAATCACCCCGCCTCCCTAACAACCTTTCTATTCTAACAAAAGTTATGTTAGAAGATATTATTACGGAAATAATCAATGAAGCTCCAATCATTTAAAAATATTTAAATAGATTTTTTCACCCCCCCCCCTTTTTTTTTACAAACCATGATTTAGCTTATCTTGTATCAATAGTTCACCATTAAAACACAGAATGGATCCGTTCCGTTATTTTTAAAAAAAATTTTTAAGTATTTAATTTTACGAATGATTTCTTCATATTTTAGGGATACCGTTTTCCAATCGTTTGGTAAAAAATTTGTATTAGGAGCTATGGGGCCGTGACATCCTTTATGCCAGGGCCGATTTCTTGAACCAATCCGCCACTGGCTGCTTTTTGAAAAAGACAAACAGAAACATCTGGCCCCTCTGTACTAATTCAGATCAAGAAACTTGCAGTTTCAGTTGTTAATTAATATAATTTTAATACATACCAATTTTACATCCAAAAATACATTGTAGTTATGTTATGCTTTGTACAATTTTTGTATTATGTTCATGATTTTGGTATCTTAAACATGTTTTTAGAATAAGGTTGCCATTGTAACAAGTATCTTACATTTAAAAATGCATAACAATCACTTATTCTATCATTAACATTAACTATTGCACAGTACATTTTGAGTACCTCATTAAAAAAGATAGTTTCTCTATGTTACTTACTTGCACAGTATATTTAAACTAAATACATTTACAATCTATTTTTATAAAAATTAATATTTTCATTACATGAATGCTTTGTAATAGATGTAATCTGTATAATACCGTCGAACCTCCATATATCGAACATCCACATATCAAAGTTTTCTTTGTATCAAAAGCTCAGCAAATTTCCATGTCCATTACATATGAAAATTGTTTCTATTCATCGAAAAAATCTCCATACAGTCGGATCCCGACTTACGCGAGGGATGCGTTCCAAGGCTCTTCGCGTAAGTCAAAACTTCGCATTGTGGAAAAGTGTTGTGTATATAATTTTTTTCTTAACAAACCCAATCATTTTAGACATTTTTAAACATCTTATAAACTGTTTCAGACTATTTTTTAACTATATATTAACATTTACAAATACAAATACAAAAGTGACGACCAGCAACAGGCTCTGGGCCCAGCTAGACTGGTCCTAGTCAATTTACAATCCCCAATGAAGATCAATGGCCCTCTTAAAACTATCTACTCCCTTGCTCATTACCACCTCTTCCGGTAAGCTGTTCCAAGGTTCCACTACCCTGCTAAAATAATAATTTTTCCTAACATCCATGTTAGCCTGAGATTTAAATAGCTTAAAACGATGACCCCTTGTACTGTTTTCAGTGCTAAACTTCAGCCCCACAACATCTTTCATTTCAATAAATTTAAACAACTGAATCATGTCCCCTCGGTCTCTTCTTTGCTCAAGACTGTACATTTTTAGCCTTCTAAGCCTGGAATCATAGTCTAAGTGGGAAAGTCCACTTATTAGCCTTGTAGCCCGCCTTTGAACCCTTTCCAATACATTAATGTCTTTCTTAAGATAAGGAGACCAAAACTGAACAGCATACTCCAAATGAGGTCTTACCAAACTTCTATATAAGGGTAGATACATAAAGAGCTGAATTTTTATCTTATTTTTAAAAAAGCTGCATTATTCAACATAAAATACTGTTACGATGCACAAAATCAATGATTAATACGAGAGGAAGACATAAAAGTAAAACGGTATGGTACGTACACAGTAGGATACAATAAGTTACATTCATAACTTTAAAATTGAAAATAATGATTTATGCTGCACAATCGGATCGTCATTCTAATATATATTTAAATGCAGTAGTTTTGCATTTACTTTTATAACATTTACATCTATGGTAACACTCCTCTTTCAGGGTCTCTATAATCTACAATACAAGAGCAGATTCGAATTTCATATTGTTTCATTTTGCTTTAACACTATGCTGCCAGCTTCATGTTAAAAATAAGGTCTGGACTTTTGATTGTCTTAACTTTTAATTGTACGAATGAAGGATTCACTCATACCTAACTGTCGTGCTACCTTCGACCCACATTCTAGTTGCTCAAGCGTATAAAGAATCTTTACCTTTTCTTAAATTGTCGCAAAATTTCACTTTTTGTTTCCATCTTCAAAGATGAAACAGCGTGCTTAGGTGCCACAATTTTTCATCACCTTTCATATTTAGACTAAATAAATGAAAAAATGAGGAGTGGTATTTGCATGGTGAAGTGCATTCACGAAGTCAATGTTTAGTAGTCAATAACAAGGCCGAAACTTAGTATCACGACTCCTTTCCAAATATTTTCGTGTTGAGAGCGAGAAATTTGCTTTAGCTCTAAAATTCGTTGCTCCTGAAAAACTTGTGTTTATAGCCTTTTTGCGTAAGTCAGATTGTGTTGTAGCGGGAGTCGATTATATATCGAAATTCTTTTCGAGACATTCATAGATTTTTTTTCCATTTTAGACTGTTTGTTTCATGAAAAATGAAGGTTAGGGAAGAAAATTAAGTTCACCAAAGGTTGCTACAAAACTCACAAGGAATCTGGGATTGAGGGGTGTGTAGATAGGGTGTTGTTCCGTTCTGGAGCTCTTAAAATCCCCCAAGTTTATTTCAAATCTAAGTTGCAACCAGTAATACAGTAAAATTAGTTTAAAGTTATCCCTATTGTCTGTTGATTATCATTCCCAGGCTTTTAAGCTTCAGTGAAAATCATTTAAGTTAAGTTGATTGATTTTTTTTACTTTTCTCTCGATTACATTGTCAAAATGAAAATCTCCCAATGCTGTGGATCAAGTTGAATTGCCGAAGAATGAAGATGTACGAAGGAGCAAAAATGTCATTTCTGGTAAATTTAGTATTTCCGTAAGCAGAGTACCTGCTATTATGAGAAATCGGAAAGCTGTAATAAAAGTACTGAAACTTACAGAAAATTTTTGCTCAAAATCAGGAAACAGCATTACAATAGATTTTTTAGAAAGTATGCAGGGCTCAGTAAATGTTTCACATTTACTTTTTTAATTATTAGCTTTCATTTAATCTGATGCTCATATAAATTAGAAATTGGGTTTGACATAAAAATTAGCTTTAATTATAAAGTTTTAGGAGATTATTTATGATAAACTAAGATTGTTTCTGTGTATCAAAATTTCTATATATCGAATTGTTTCCGGAAATTTGCTATTTTGATAAATGGAGGTTCGACTGTAATTAAAAAAACTAAAAATTTTGAATAAAACCGATTTTCTTATTAGTGTTGATAAATCAAAAACTTTGGCAGAAGTATACCTACTTGATTAAACTCTCTTTTTCTAAGATATGTCACAGCTTTATTGATTTCAAGATCATTACCTAAATCAGCATATGGGGATAACTTTATTTGGTCAACACACCTGTAAATAATATCACTTTTTAGAGGCAATGTGCTTGAAATTCAAGCATATAGTCTGAAATGAAGAAAGATAAAGAAAGCATACCACATAATCAAGTTTTGCATGCATTATTTTTTCTAAGGGATAGAAATTTTAACACACAACTGTCATGAGTCATACTCTTAAAAAAACACGAGCAGCATAAAAATTAAACAAAGCATCATTAATAAATTTGAGCAGTGGATGTATTAAAATATGACTGTTGAGTACTAACTTTCAATTATTTATTTGCTAATAGTTTTATGTTTGTATAATTGCTTGAATGATAGATTGGACAATATAATGGAAATGTAATGAAATACATATTGTGATATAATACAATTGTTGGATCACACAAATTTGTTAATAGATCTTATATTACAACCAAACAAATATATTAACGTGTAAAATAGACGAAACCATGTTTTTTTACGTGCAAAGGATTCTTTTACTATTTCATGTATCCAAATAAACGTGAGCAATAAGAGAAATAGAAACTGAATCCTTTATTAAGATTGAAAACTCAATTTACACTAAAGACTGATATGTATAGTTGAATTGATAGATATATAACTTTAGCTATTTGTATATTTCACATACTTTTATAGCCAAAAAGGAAAAGAACACAAATATAATCAGGCCTCATATTGGAAGAAATCATATGATGGAGTACAAAAGTAGAATACAGGGGAGAGGGGGGGGGGACAGAAATGTTTAGAAACAAAAAATCTTAGTGATTAGTTAGGAATAGACTGGGGTAATTATAATGTGAAAGTCATATCCATTTGATATCATTGCTGTATTGAAATTTATAAATCACAACATACCATTCATATCCTGCAGCAAATGAATCTGAAATAACAGGTGCAATGAGCTTTGCAGCAGTCAATATAGTCCATTCTGCTTCCTGTTTCCTGATATTCAAAGAAAAATACTTTCATTTCACAGGCAAAAAGAATGTTACAGTTTTCCACGGTAAACCATTACTTATCAACAATTGAACATTCAAGGAGATACAAATAGAAATTTATTTTCTACTTACATTGAAATAATTCCACAAATTTCACTAAAATCCGAATTAGATTAAAAAAAATTAAAACAGCAAAGCAATGCTTGGCAATGAAGAGAAAAGTCTCAGAATTGCATGAACAATCAGCAAGGGGATAATTTTTTATTGACTCCTAAGTGTAATAACTATAATACTACCCAAACTCAAAATAGCAGAATATCAGGAACTTTTTCTACAAAACATGCCAATGAATTGTGTAAATGAAATGAAGAGTGAAGCATGTTTGTGTTAGCAATTTAAATGTAGGGTACGCATTAAAAAATTTAAATATTTTTATACAAAAAAAAATTGCATAGAATTAGAATAATCAACTCATTCAATGTTAATTTGAAAGGCAGTAAAAATATTAGCACCTGTTTACCGATAACTTATGACAAGTATAAAACTTCGTGTTTGGAAAATCTTACTTTATTCATTTGAACAAAATGGGTTGTCAACATGATAATTCTGAAACAACAAAGTTGTGCATTGAATCATTAGTTTAAAGTTAGAAAACAGTTCATCTCAGATCAAATGAATGTATTACAATCTACCGTTTTGAAGATTTTAAGGGAATATAGAAGAACTGCAAGGGCGCCCATATAGGGGGGCGAGTTTGGGCTCAAGCCCCCCCCCCCCTTAGAAATTAGAACTTCCTTGCTTTTAGTACTTTGTGTCTTTGCAAAAATGTAAAAACATTTCTTCTCTAGCCATTAATGAATACTTTATTAAAAATGTCAAACTTTAATAACTCTAATCTGTACTGAAATCGTTTTTTCTATGGGGAAAATATCCTGCTAAACCATGGGGAAAATTTCTGAGCCTCCCTTTAAAATTTTGCATATGGGCGCCCATGAAGAACTGAGTAGCTAAAACGTAACCGAAGTAAACGTGGTAAAAGGATACTAAGAACTGTCAAATACAAATGCAAATTAAAGTGAATCATCCAAAATAATCACCCGGAAAATGTTTCTGACATCAATAAGTGTTGAAAAGAATTTGTACTTTTGTGTCTAAGTCAACAACATTTGAACGATTGCATAAATTGCAGTTTCAAATAAAGGTCCTCAACAAAAAGCCAAAGATTAATGTGAAACACAAATGTGCACAACTCTCCTGGAACGAAAAAAAGCTCATCTGGTAGCAAAAAAAAAAAAAAACTGAGAAAGCTGTTCATTCAGTGATGAATCTTTATTTCAAATATCTGTTAAAAAAAGAGGAGCTTGAGATTACCATTTCATAAGTGAAGTGTTTAAGAAATCTTGTGTAAGACGCTATTTCAAATATGAAATATCCATTGTGGTACAAAAAATGCCCGACAGCTGCTGGAACTAGGCAATAATGTAGCATAAAACTAGGTGTTAAATCCGCAGTTTAGCAAGGTTACTGCATGATACTCAGCAGTGATTTTTCTTTCAGCAAGATTCAGCTTAGTGTCACATCTCTAAATCAACTTGCATATGGAAAACAGAACAGGAATTTTCAGAATTAAACTGCCAAGCAACTCTCCCTATCTTAATATGATAAAGTGGCAAAGTCAAATCCAAAGGAAAAGAATCAAATCTTATTCAGTAAGTTACAACCCTATAGCCAAGGCAAAGGCAGAAATACATGAAATACACTGCCAGCTCAGTCAATTCCAGCCGAGGACTGCAGTTTCGTGCTTATTAGCACTCATCAGCCCGGCATAGGAGTGACTGAGCTGGAGATGGAAAACCTCTTAAGGAAGCCAAGAGTGCGAAACAAACTGGTAGCTACTAGGGGGCTATCGCCCCCTGCTCGCTATCGCTCGCCAACCCCCGGAACTGCTTACGCAGTTCCCTGTGGATCGCTTCGCGATCCATGCTCGCTTCGCTCGCTCGCTGTATGCCAATACATTAGCCTAGCTAAAATTTTCCGTAAAAATTAAAGTTGGTAATTGCATTTAGGTCACCATCCATTTAACCAATATGAAAATTACGTTCATAATGTTAATTTGTCTGCTTTAGCCAGATTTTCGACAGTTTAACTTTGCTGTATGTAAGATGACTGCCTTGGCAATGTGCACAACTTTACCATTATAGATACAAAAGTGTCTGTCATTGCTTTGGAGAGATTGCACTTCTACCTGTTGGTCCGCGGAAGGTATTTTATTTCCCTTCTACCACCCATTGGAAAACCAATGAAGGCATTCCCCTATCCGCCATTTACATTATTTACACTCTTATATATTTACATATTTACACTCTTATATATTCTAATCTGAGAAAACTTCCTCATATACACAATTAAAAATGTCCCGTTTGGGAGCCACAACTGACACTGCTTCAAAAGATCTTGTTCTTGATAATGCCACATAGAGCTGGCCATGACTAAAAACAGGCTCAGAGAGCACCAAACATATTTTCTCAAACGTTTGTCCTTCTTGTTGTTATTCTGAATCCTTGCCACGTCACGAACAAAAAATGGTTTAACTAAAAACGCGAAAACTCGCCAAGGCTACTTTGCTTGCACAATACTAAAACTACTATAACCCTAAACAAATTTGGCGAAACCTTTCAGCTGAGAATAAAAGGAATAAAGTAAATTCTTTCTCGGTTATTCATTTTGAACTGAACTGTCGTACTGAAGCAGAGAATAGACGACGCTCAAAGCGCCTACGCGTTCAAAACAACATTGCCGATGAACATGATTGTGGAGCAATGTGTGAAGAATGCGAATTTTGTGGTGCTCTTTATTGGCAGAAAGAGCGTAATACTGCAAATAAATATACTAAATGTTGCCATGACGGAAAGGTGCGGTTACCGGCATTGTGTGACGCACCTGATCTGTTGAAGGAACTGCTGACTGAAAATTCCCCAGCCGCTAAAAATTATCGGCAGCGAATCAGAGAATACCACTCTGGAAATGGCTCGTCTTAAATTGGATTCAAGAACGGTTTCCTGCCTTCTTTGAGCTTTTCTTTGCTGATTAAGGTTGAAATGGGCCACAGCCCGACTCAAACTCATCTCAAAAAAAAAAAAGTTCGTTGAGTATTCTGTGATTCAAGATTTCAAAACAACGTAGAAGTTTGTTTACATGATTTATCGGCGAAGTGTTGCCAACAGAGGTTTAGAAATTCACCCCTTCATTTGCCGGCACGTAAGAGAATTATATATATAGATTATAGAATTAGCAGACCAGACGAGTGACCGAAGCAATGGTTCGGTTCAACTCGAAGATTGAACGCGAGGCAAGGTATATTCAGTAAATTACCGCCCATTAGCCAAGGCTAAAGCACAAATACGTGAAATACACCGCCAGATCAGTCATTTCAAGCCGAGGACTGCAGTTTCGTGCTTATTAGCACTCATCAGCCCGGCATAGGAAAGTGACTGAGCTGGAAATGGAAAACCTCTAAAGGAAGCCAACAGTGCGAAACAAACTGGTAGCTAATATAGAATTAGCAGACCAGACGAGTGACCGAAGCAATGGTTCGGTTCAACTCGAAGATTGAACGCGAGGCAAGGTATATTCAGTAAATTACCGCCCATTATCCAGGGCTAAAGCAAAAATACGTGAAATACACCGCCAGCTCTGTCATTCCAAGCCGATGAATGCAGTTTCGTGCTTATTAGCACTCATCAGCCCGGCATAGGAAAGTGACTGAGCTGGAAATGGAAAACCTCTAAAGGAAGCCAACAGTGCGAAACAAACTGGTAGCTAATATAGAATTAGCAGACCAGACGAGTGACCGAAGCAATGGTTCGGTTCAACTCGAAGATTGAACGCGAGGCAAGGTATATTCAGTAAATTACCGCCCATTATCCAGGGCTAAAGCAAAAATACGTGAAATACACCGCCAGCTCTGTCATTCCAAGCCGATGAATGCAGTTTCGTGCTTATTAGCACTCATCAGCCCGGCATAGGAGTGACTGAGCTGGAGATGGAAAACCTCTAAAGGAAGCCAAGAGTGCGAAACAAACTGGTAGCTATTATAGAATTAGCAGACCAGACGAGTGACCGAAGCAATGGTTCGGTTCAACTCGAAGATTGAACGCGAGGCAAGGTATATTCAGTAAATTACCGCCCATTAGCCAAGGCTAAAGCACAAATACGTGAAATACACCGCCAGCTCAGTCATTTCAAGCCGAGGACTGCAGTTTCGTGCTTATTAGCACTCATCAGCCCCGGCATAGGAAAGTGACTGAGCTGGAAATGGAAAACCTCTAAAGGAAGACAACAGTGCGAAACAAACTGGTAGCTAATATAGAATTAGCAGACCAGACGAGTGACCGAAGCAATGGTTCGGTTCAACTCGAAGATTGAACGCGAGGCAAGGTATATTCAGTAAATTACCGCCCATTATCCAGGGCTAAAGCAAAAATACGTGAAATACACCGCCAGCTCTGTCATTCCAAGCCGATGAATGCAGTTTCGTGCTTATTAGCACTCATCAGCCCGGCATAGGAAAGTGGCTGAGCTGGAGGTGGAAAACCTCTTAAGGAAGCCAAGAGTGTCAAACAAACTGGTAGCTGATGCAGAGTTAGCACCAGACGAGTGACCGAAACAATGGTTCGGTTCAACTCAAATATTGAAGGCAAGGCAAGTATATTCAGTAAGTTACCTGCCCTAGTTCCCACCAACAAAACTGAACTCATTGCTGCATTGAAGAGGACATTTAGGAGTATCAGTTGCAATGAATGTAAACAGCTGGTGGAATTCCTGCCTCAGATGGGACGTGCAGCTGCTGCTGACGCAAACTTGCGTTGTTTGTCCCAAAAGGGTTAAAACACAGCTTTATTTTTCACTTGTGACAGCTATGCATGAAGGATTGATTAGAGTTGTGATTCCAGCAAAAAAGTGAGGCGACAAAATTTTGATACTGTTTTGTTTGAACATGTTCTTTTTCCCTTTTAATTTGAATATTCTAATGTTTTCACTCAATGTGAACCATCATCATCACATACTTTTGGATTTTTCTGTTTAAGATTATTATTAATTAAGTATGTATGAAATGTTATGTACACTTTAAAGTTAAGAAAGGTGGCACGCTCATTGAGATAAAAACTTTACTCTTATATTTTGAATGTCGTTTCTAGTATTTCAGTTCAGGAAATTCAAAGAACACTACCTGTTGAATTTTCATTCAATTGATCACCCCAGTTTTCCAACTAAGTCATCATTTAGTTATGAGTTGTAATATTTTAAGAACAGCAAATCTGAACTTTTTACATACATGAAACCCTTCTAACCATATCCAAGTTCTATGAAAACAATGTCTATGTACTATTTTCATTCACTTTTTTAATAAGAATTTATAAAAGAAGAATTGAATACGATAAAGGTTCAAAGTAAATTTCAATAATCTGTTTCAACCTCTGAAATTTTTACATTCATAGGACATTGGCCAGGATTTGTATACATAGGCCCAGTAATGCAAGGAGATCCCCATCCTTGAAGAAATCAAGAAACAACTCTCAAAAAAAAACTTTTTCAAACTAACACACTTAAATTTCAAATGCTAAAATTTTTTTAAAAAGAAAAACCCAAGATGTATTAACCGGTTTGGGATAGCGCTCCCTCAGGAGGGCCAGCTGTTACACGCAGGCTGTGCGTACAGGTCGAGGCAATTTCTCCCGCTAAGCCTAATACGCAATTTTGGAAAGTACGCATTACATAATAATGCATAAAATGTACTTTACGTGGAAACGAAACCATTTTTTTAATATATGATAAAATATATTATAATTTTGATCATAACAAAAAAATTTGATGAAAATAATCAATATTTAGCAAAAGAAAAATTACAAAATACCTAGTTTTTTACTATAACTAATAGTGCTAGAATTAAACAATATATTTTGTAAAAAAGAGGAAAAATATTGGCACTTAATGTTAGGAAATACTTGAAGAATATTGTAACAATTAACGTTTCAAAGCCGGATGAAAAATTTCAAAGCACTGAGCAATGCGCATTGCGCATTTTACACTCATAGGTATAGTACAGTAAAATTAGGCCAAAAAATGGCCAAACCCAAACATCCAAAAAAAAAAAAGGTGAAACCTGTTGCAAATTACTTCTTACCCTTCCAGCAAGAAAGGGTAAAAAGTCCCAGCACTTTGCGAGTCGGGTTTAGGGGGGAAGGGGGGGAGACGAAATAATCCTCTATTTAAATAAAAATAATTTCTATTACTTAAAAAAAAATTCTCAAACCTCGCAGAAACTACTCTATAATAGTAAAATAATAAACTCTCACAGAAAAAAATCCAATTAACAGAGGTGCACAGGCGGGGGGGGGGGGGGGGAATGGGGGGTTATGGAGCAGCTTTGCGTCATTGGAATTTTTAAGGCAGTTTTTTCAAGGGGTATTTCTTTCTTTTTTGAGGGCTTTTATTCTGGATGGATACTCCGTCACACTTAAGGGGTGCGCCATTGCTTTTTTTTGGGGGGGGGGACCCTGAATTTACATTCTAAAATCAGCTATTGCACTGAAGTTCACGAAAAAAAATTCCCTGATTTAAACTTTTCCGAAGTATAAAATGCCACACAATGATATGGTAATGTCAGAATGATAATTCTAAAAGATCTAAGTGAGATCAGTAACCAAATTATTTGTGATTGGAGTTATTAAACTGTTTAGAGCGCTGGAAAACAAAATTCCTGTGCAGCATAAAAAAAGTCCAAACTGACCAAAGTTTCACTACTTCTTCTTGATTAACTTACTTCAACTTTTCTAAAATCTTTTGCCATCATCGTAAGGGGGGACAAACCGAAATTGCCAACAGTGAGACAGGCAATGCTGCAATTCTGCATCCTCTAAGTCGGTGGGGGTTCTCATTTGCAAACACCGAGCTACCTCTCTTTTACGCAGCTGGTTATGAGAATTATGCTAAATATGCAGACATATACTTGCAACACTATCTCAAACTTTTGAGTACATTATGCAATAAAAAAAATTTGATCATATCAAACATCAGCTATCCAACGATGTAACGCAGTGACAAATTCAGGTGGTCTAGAACCTGTAGTGATTCAACGATAGAACAATTCTTGATGAGAGCAATGAGCAATACAACAATAGAATGCTAAATATTTACACCTTTTTGTCTCCCAGTTTGGAAATCACAATCCGTTTCTAAAGCCCCCAGAAGTTTCCTACCTCTCAAGTTGGTAGTGGTATTGCTCGCTGATGATATAAGGTGAGTTGCGATGAGAACTTTAACGTTCGGGTAGTAACATCAAAGGATATTGAAGGCAAACAATTTTGTGGCATTTCTTTGTAAAGGAGGTAAGCAGTTATGTCTTTAGCTTCTGTTACAAGAGTAGTTACTATCTGTAAAGATGTGTAAGCCCAAACCATCTTTTACACCGAATGGTATGAACAGTAAAGATGGAATAACAAATTGTTAAAAACTTCTGGTACGAGTTATGCGCTGATCCTCCATCAGTATTCGATGAATCTGGTTTCAGAAGGAAAGAAATCTTGTATCGTTAAAGTGCTATCATCTGAAGCAAAAGGTTCATCCACCATCACAGAACGAACAGCTGGTGTCATATATGAGGCAGTGAGAAGCAAAGGGATGTAAGTGGACATTTTCAAGTTTTGAATAAAACGCGTTTAAAGATAAAATCCTAGGTAGACTTTCATTGATTTTCTTTTCTAAATCATGCTGTATAGAAGCAACTACCAGGTCTACTAGTATCATCTCTTGCCCCAAGATAGAGGAGAGGTTCACCAACATTTGTACTGGTTATCTCCACAAATTTTTAATTTTGCCACTTACATCCCTTTGCTTCTCACTGCCTCATATGTAATAGATGGAAGATACCTGCTTGATCATATTTTTGGAAATGATCTGTAAGCTTCAAGGAAATATGCCAGCAATGCAGGGTTGGTTAGGTAACTTGTAAGTATGGGAAAGTTAGTGTCATTTTTGATGGGTGCAAAGAAAGCACCACAGAAATATAATGTGCGTCCTATTACAACAGCCAAGCCTTCTGCTCTAGAAGACTTTCGGCGTCTCAAATCTTGTGCTTGCTCTAAAGAGTTCATTGGATATAGTGAATGTTTGAAAAGTCCGAAAGTGGACTGAAGTGCTCAATTATGTGCACAAACTGTGTTAGACATATCTGCAACAATAACGATTTTGCTGAGGATCTAGATTCCAAAAAACATCTTGATAACGAAGACTTTTTGTTACAAGCTTAGAAGAAATCATTTGAAAGTAAAACACAGTTCAGCGTAATTTTTCTGGCCATTTAATCAAATGTGCACCATCAGAGGGGGTGGGGGGGGGAAGGATAATATTTTAGTATATAATTTCGTTTTGGGAGGTGAGCTACTGTTCTTATGGGGTGGACAGTCCTGATTTAATGCATTTTAGATTTGCATGAAATAGTACTTCTATTTGAAATAAAAGGGGGGGGGGGGTGAGGATTTATTTTATTTGGCGGAGGGGGGATGCTGTAGCTTTGAGAGGAGGTGCACCATCGATCTTGGAGGATGGACACACTCGATTTCTAACTTTAACTTAGCATAAAATAATGTTTCCATATGAAATTTATGGAGGGGTTTCGGGGGTACTGCTTCCTTTTATGGGGATAGGGGGACTCTGTAGCATTGGCGAGTTATGCCATCCCTCTTGGGGGTCAAACATCTTTAATTTCATGCTTTTAAATTTAGTATAACATAATATTCTCACTTTAAATTTACTCTAAAAATTCTGGAAAAATACCCAAAACGGCAATTTTTAGATGCTCCCCATTCCAAAAGCCGACGCACAATGGGGTGGGACTTTTTACCTGTTCTTATTGGGAGGGTAATAAACAATTTGCACCAGGTTTAGCTTTTTTTTTTTTTTGGATGTTTTGGGTCCGACCCCTATTTTTACTGCACTAGTAGTGCTATGTCTTTTATTGTGCTTTGAGCATACTACACTCCGTCTGAGTTCCTTGCTTTCTTTTTCAGCATATGATTATGGAAAGTAATTACTGTATGAAGAACTCCAATAATTTATAGTTGTTTCACTGTAGCCCAAAAGATTCATATATGGATCAGTCATAAATTTAGATATTTCTTCCTCAGAAAGATAACGTGTTCACCATGGCCACACAAATGAATCTAAAAGTAAAAGCCCTTGCTAGAATATTTCCCATAAAATCCCATTTTAAAATGGAATCGAAACTACAAACAACCGCTTAAAAATGAGTATGCATTTCCCTTTTCACTTGCTAGCACATGCTTAGATTTTCTTTCACGAAATCCAATAAATCACAGACACTTGATGGATCCCCCTATTCTGACGTCACGTTCGAGACCAATCATTTGGACTGAACATGGATAAGCAACACCATCTGGCAGTAAACATTTTGTTCCGAAACCAAGCCGCACAGTCGTTTGTATTTTTGAGTAGCATTTGCTGTAACGCAGATAAGTGTGATTCGGATGGGACTTGCAGCTGCTGCTGACGCAAACTTGCGTCGTTCGTCCCAAAAGGGTTAAAACAGCTTTGTTTTTCACTTGTGACAGCTATGAATTTGAAGTTAATGTATTAACTTTTGCCAAGTTGAAAGATAAATTTGGTACTTGACTAGAGGAGCCATAGAAAAGCACTAATTTTAGAAATGGTCAGTTTTTTTTGGATATTTTGGTGTATGTATGCTAAGCCCAACTGATTTTTTGCAGGAGGATGCAAAATCTATAGATTAGGAAATGAACAAGAAAAAAATGTTCTCTTGCACATAACAGTTGTCAGACAAGTAGAACACATGGAGCTCATGCTGCCTCCATGCTTGACAGACAATCTATGGCCTTTCCTCTTATGCCTTTTACTCTTTGATTTTATATCCTACTCTTACCTCCTAAATTGTTTTCCTTTTCTTTTGCTTTGCTTCCTTTGATTTTCAGACAATGCATATTTCATATTTTAGGATCAATAATTTTACAAAAATATTTTTAGACTACTTTCATGCAGCACTTAAAATTAAAAATTAACAATGAATCTTACCTCTGCCTTTCAATTTTACGAAGTGAATCGTTTTTAATTGCTTCAACAATAAGATTAGTTTGAGGATCATCCTGTAAGTATTATATAGCATGAAAATTAAAAGATAGTTAAAGCATATTTAAAGAATTGTTATTATTAGGTTGAAAAAAAGAATATAGGAAATGAATATTTTTAAATTAGCATTCTAAAAAAAGCCATCTTTTGAGTAGTAAAGAAGGAAATGAGATATGCATTTGTGATTTCAGGAACTAAAACCAAGTTTTAAGAATAGAAATAATATTGTTTAGTAATAGATTAAAAGGCATATTAAAAATTTAGATCTTTAGCAGTTTCTTAAAATTTCATAGTATATGGGTTGAGCACAAATTCCAAAATTGAAATTATTTCAATCTTAGTGTAACCATTTTCCTAGAGCGCCAAGGAAAGTCTTGGTTTTTGACTTTTTTTTCCTCAGCTAGAAAAAAAAAAAAAAGGAAAAGTTAAGATATTAAGAAATTTTGCTTCAAAAAGCCAAGTACCAGTTTTCTATCTATAACAATTTCAAATGAACTATTTACTTGAAAATTTACTTAAAGACAATATTTCTCCTTTTCCTCCCCAATTTTTATTTACTGTGCCTGGAAAGCAAGATTTTCTAATTGTGTACCTACTGGCTGCGTTAAAATGGGGGCAAATAGGATTCAATAAATAGCGACAACTTTAGAAATTTTTTGTTATTTGTTCCATGGAAATTATCATGTACTTTAAGTATGATTAAATTGTCTTTGAAATGTAAGTAAAATGCTTCTAGTTCCTAAATTAAAAACTTAAGTGCTACAAATTATTTCCCAAAACAGCACATCTTGCTTTCTTTTGCATTTGTAAAAAACAGTGTTTTACAAAGCAAAAAATACATGCAGGGTGGATATAATTACTCCATTAAGTTACTCCATTCAGACCTCTGCAGTGACTGTTCTAATAGGCATATCTGAATACCAAAGAAATAAATGATTTAGATTTTATGAGGCAACGAAGAAAGATTCACAGATCTGGACCTCAGGTCGAAGGAGGTTAAAGCAAATGACTATAGTTGGAGCAAACCTAACCTGGCAGCATTGTGAGAGCTACACAGATCCTATTAACAGCACTACAATGCTGCCAAGTTAGGTTTGCTCGTACTATACTTCATAGATTATTGATTGCTTACACATGCAGTAGAGGTCACATTATTAGAGACATTACTTGCTGAACTTAAAAGTTTTGAATTAAATTTTTTCACAAATAAACTGGTTATTATGAATATGATTTTATTCCTTTCATTAATATTTTGCTCCTGAGAATGCAACTAATGACAGCCTGCATCTTGTTCTGGATAAATAAGAATGTTTCTTATCTAGTAAAACAGGGGAACTTATCCCCCTCCCCAAAAACACACACAATAGAACAGCCCCTCAAATACCATGCAGCACCCTCCCAAGAACTAGACCCCTCCAATGGGAAAAGTCCCCTAAAAACACTGACTAACACTTCAGTGGTAGTCTGTACCATGACATCTTCCTTCCTTTGTGGGCATCCCTGGATAAAAATTGTAGTCAGTGTGATATCATTTATAAATCTTATACAATAGGGCCGTTTCCATGGACACTTTCGACCCCGGAAAAAACTTGCTTTTCACCGCATTCCGGTTATTTGAGGGATATATGTGGATTTTTTCTCCTCCTGCTCGTTTCTGGAGTAAAGCAGAATTTTACCCAGAATGCATTACGCGAAACAACTTCGTCTACTAGTTGCTAAGGATGCTGGGTAAAAACTGCTTTCTGTGGTACAATAAGGGAAACCTCTTTTTACTTGGAAACGGGGAATTTTTCAATCGATTTTTTGCGGAGCCAGAGCGGGGATTTACCGGGTTGAAAAGTGTGTTGTGAAAGTGGCTATTATTCATTGCAATATTTTTAGTCCAAAACCACACCAAAAAAAATTGATTTCATCGGTTTAAATCCATCTATCATAGTTAAGTAGGATTTTATGACTCGGTAAATTGAGGGCTTTTTATCATTCAGTATTATAATGCAGTGCCAAATATAGCTTAGGACCTAAGGGGTTATCCGCAAATAATATCACGCTTTGATAGAGGAAGAGAATTCGTGCAATTGTGACAAGGGGGAGGGAGGGGTAACAAGAAGGTGATATCAGTCATTTAAGTTGAAATAAAATATTTTAATAGCAATGTAGTAGAGTGTAACATGTGACAAGGGGGGTGGGTCAAATATGTGGAGAAAAGTGTGAGATCATTTCAGGACAATCTGTCATTCTTTATTTATACATTTTATGCACTACGATGGCAACTGATTTTTTAACAACGAAATGCTCTAACGAAAATAATTTTTTTCACTCACAGAAGTAGTAGAATATTTGTCTTCATCCTCTACATGATCCAGAACAATATCCAGCAACTTTGTAAAGCTCTTCTTCATTTTCTCTTTGTCTCCCAGGGCATAATGGCACAGAAGAAGATGTAGAGCTGTTCTGAAATCTGCTTTTTCCGCCATAATATACTCATATGATGTAATGGCATCTGTATACTGACCAAGCTTTACAAAAGCTAAGCCAATGTTCTTCATAATTTTAATTCTTAAACAAAATTTAAAATGCAATTAGTTTAAAAAAAATTAACATTTGTAAAATTTTTTACACACGCATGCAAATTTTAAATAAAACAAATACACTGGCAGACAGGTAGTTAATAAAAGTATAAACGTAGCTAGACACAATAAATTAATTAGAGAGGCAAAGAATAATTTTTTACTACTAGGCAGAAGTAGATACACCAAAAAATAAGGCATAGTAATATACAGACCAAATGGACATTTAAGTATAGTGCTGGACTCATTTATAAAAATTGTTATTTTATGCATAGATTCTATTGTCTTTGGATCAGACAAGTAAAGAGAGAAACACATGTACAGACAAATAATTGGACTAAATTTGGATACACTGGACAAATTTTGAAAACATAAATACATAGGCAAGCATAGAAAATTTGGCGGCAAAAAAAAAAAAAAAGACAGATGTGTTAAATTAACAAACAAGTATAAATATATATATATATATATATATATATATATATATATATATATATATATATTGAATGATATATATTATACTTTATTTGCACAACAAATTATAAAGGATGTGATAACTGAAGAAATAAAAATTCTACCATTTACTGGTGGTCAGGTCCATCATTTTTAAGCTTTTCCAGGGGGAGGGGCAGTAAAGGGTATATATTTGATGCAAATTAAGCCAGAAACAGCAAAAAGAAAAAACACACACACACACACACACTATGTAAGTACATTCATTTCCCAAAGTCAGAGTGAGGCTTTTGCCCCCTCCCCCCCCCCCCCATTAATGATGGGGCTGCTGGTGGTGCCTAATTTTGTTTTCCAATGTCTCTGAAGCAGCATTAAATCAATCCACAATCTGTTTTTTTTTAGGAGGGAGGGGACGATATTATTATCTAGATATCTTAGAAATAATTAACAAAAATACAATGAATGAGTAATATTTCTGAAACTGGAAGATAAACGTTTACAATAATTTTTTGATGTTGCAAAAAAAAAAAAATTCTTTATCTATAATTAAATGTATTAATAAAATGTTTCATGTTACTTTATGAAAACAATTTAGCATTTTTGTTTTATTAACACATTCTTAATGAAATAAAATGAAAAGTTAAAAGAGAATCTAGTCAAAACATAATACGCAAAGAAAGACAATTGCACCCAAAAATGCTAACTTCAATATTATAACTACAAAACAAAGGAGAAAGAAAATCAAGCTTTTGTTTTGTGCAAATACCTCATATCTCTGTGGGTGTTAGGCACTTGGTCCAAAGCCATGCGATAAAATTTTATTGCCTTTGGATAATTTCCTTGACTAAAACATAAATTCCCCATGTTTGTTTTTAAGCGTCCTAAAATAAAATAACAGTGGCACAGTTAATCAATTTAACCAAAAAAATTTATTAAGCAGACAAGTGAAAGAGAACTAGAAATATTTTGGTTTTATTCTCATAAAACCATAGAATAAAGCACATACAAAAGAATGCTAGTAGATATGCGGTAACAACTGTATTACAGGTACACTTGATTGCATTACAGGTGCTGTCAATTACCTAGTTAGGTCTACGATACCAGTTAGTATAACAGAAATAACAAGCTGATGTGTGCATCACATGACTTCCTTTTACTCCAATTTAAAGATGATAGTGCCTCGGAGTGAGCAAAAAACACTTTAAATACTTTCATTCCAAGTCTGTTGCAAACCGAAGCAAAGAAAACGTTTTATACAGATAAATTTTCCCAATATTGGCAGTTTTAATGTGATTCAATAGTTAACTATCTAAATATGGCTAAATTGAAACCAGATTTTAAAAAAAAGAAAAAAAAATTCGTCGCCAAGTTGGCGACAAAACTTGGCGACCAAAAGCTTGGAGATATATTGCTAAGTGTTTGCCAAAATAAAGCACCGCCTGAGTTTACATTGAAATTAACAATGATTTTACCCCAAAAAGGTGTAAAAGACCCCCTTTGGAACGTCCGAATGCAACCAAAAGAGAAGGAGCACGACTAGACCCCACTTGGAGTCTATGTGATAAATTTCAACTTTCTAGGACATATTGTTCTTGAGTTATACGAGATACATACACATATACACAAATACGCACATACATACATACATACGGACATCATGAGAAAACTCGTTGTAATTAACTTGGGAATTGTCAAAATGAATTCTTCAGGTGTCTATACGTTCTTAGGCATATATCCATGTGTGGTCGGGTTGAAAAAAAAAATTAATATTCATTCGGGGGCGAGCAAAATGGAAATTAAGGCCGATTTTTGAGTGAAAATTTTTTTGCGAATACAATACTTCCTTTTTTGTAAAAGGAAGAAAAAATGTGGGCAGAGCTTTTATGATGAGCAGGGATAGAAATGTCCAAAAAAAGTATAAATAAAATACTCATTACTAAACTGCTACCTCGAGCATGTGATTGTTTACCTGATAAAGAAGAATTGATGTTTCAATAGGATAGGAATTTATGTTTCTATATCATATTACAACACAACCTAAAATTTGGCTCCAAGATAATCACAGCTGGAATGGCCTGCAAATAGCACAAAACTTAACCAATCAAAAATGTATAGAGCAGGCTGAATGGTAGAAGAGCAGAGACAAAAGTCTTCAAACATTTAAACTGGTCTGTATTAAAGAAGTTGATGTTTAATTTATTTCAGACACGTTAAAACAGTTTCATTTTGTTCCACTCATTCCATATCAGCATTGGAAACTGGTCTAAATGTTCAAGCCTGTTTCAAATGAAAGCTTCACTAAATTAACACAAACAAAATTGCTAAAGAATGGTTCTTTTACTTCAAAGACAATCACAAATAAATGAGTTGTTACCTTTTTAATAACATATACATGAAAATAAAGCATTGTGTGACACAGTTAAATGAGGAAAAGCTAAAATAGAAGTGAAAAATCTCTCTGCAGAAACGAATTAAGTCTTTAAACTTAACAAGCAAATAAATAAATAAATAAAATAATAACAGTAAGAATTAAAAACCAAAGAAAAATATTTTTGTGCTTAAAAAATACAGAAAATTAGAGAAAAGAGGGCTGCATATCATGTATCTAGGACAGGTTTAATATAAAATACGTTACTGATAGCATTGGCTTTACTTAAATGCAAAGCAAATAAACATTGTTTTTAACTCTTGTAGCATTAAATAAATAAAATGAAGTATATAAAAAACTTTTTTAGGAAATAAAAATTGTTGAAATTTCATGTTTATACATATCGTTAAAAGTAGTTACTATGGGAAGCTTATACGGGGGGCAACTGCCCTCTTATTCAGTAAGTTACCGCCCTATAGCCAGGGCTAAGGCAGAAATACATGAAATACACCGCCAGCTCAGTCAATTCCAGCCGAGGACTGCAGTTTTGTGCTTATTAGCACTCATCAGCCCAGCATAGGACTGACTGAGCTGGAGGTGGAAAACCTCTTAAGGAAGCCAAGAGTGCCAAACAAACTGGTAGCTAATACAGAATTAGCTCTGACCAGATGAGTGACCGAAGCAATGGTTCGGTTCAACTCGAATTTTGAAGGCAAGGCAGGTATATTCAGCAAGTTACCGCCCTATAGCCAGGGCTAAGGCAGAAATACATGAAATACACCGCTTCCTTAAGAGGTTTTCCACCTCCAGTTCAGTCACTTCCTATTCCGGGCTGATGAGTGCTAATAAGCACGAAACTGCAGTCCTCGGCTGGAAATGACTGAGCTGGCGGTGTATTTCATGTATTTCTGCCTTAGCCCTGATTATAGGACGGTAACTTACTGAATATACTTGCCTTGCCTTCAATATTCAAGTTGAACCGAACCATTGTTTCGGTCACTCGTCTGGTCAGTGCTAATCCTGTATTAGCTACCAGTTTGTTTGGCACGCTAGGCTTCCTTAAGAGGTTTTCCACCTCTAGCTCAGTCATTCCTATGCCGGGCTGATGAGTGCTAAGAAGCACGAAACTGCAGTCCTCGGCTGGAATTGACTGAGCTGACAGTTTATTTCATGTATAACTGCCCTCTTACTTTTAAAAGTAAAGGGTCTTTGTCCCCTCACTTTTCAGAGTTAAAAATTAACAACTGATTGAAAAATAATTTTTTACTTGGTGGATTGGTTTATTTCACGATAACAAAAATTAAAAAATCCAAATAAATGGATTTACCTCATGTTTTTCTATAAGAATGCAACTTTGAATTTGAAGAGGAGAGCCTGCAGTAGCCTTCTGATCCGAATTTAGGGGTCATATTCCACACTTTTTTCGAGATCAAAATCAATATTGATAAAATTCAGTAATACATTGCAAATTTACAAAAGCAAAAAAATCCTCAGGAGTCTCTTCTCCCTAGCATTTCATACCTCTTTAACCCCCCCCCCCCCTTTTTTGTTGTGGCAGCTGCCTACGGTAGTTACCTTTGGGAGACAGAGAGTGACACCACAACTTACTGCACCCAGTGACACTTGAGGTATGAGCAACACTCATTACAGTTTCCTCTCTGTTTAAGACAGTATGAATAATGATGATGTCGTGTCTATGATAATATGCATTTATATGGCTCTGAAGCTGTCGTAGACAGCCTTTGCAACTTCGACAGCCTTATCTGTATAGAGTAGGTTCACTGGGTCTTCTAAGTCAATGTTAAAAAGTTTGGCCTGGATTGCCGGACAGCTGAAGATGTGTTGATGAGACAGTGGGATGTCATCTGGGTGATGAGGACAAAAGTTGATGTAACTATGCTGTCTGTCCGCAGAAATCCTCATCCCATTTAAGTGATTTGTCCTAAGTCTGGTTATAGTAGTCGATATGGCTCTGTCACAATTCAAATCCGGAATGGAGTTCCTTTTAGCTTGTTAACCAATTAGTCTTCGGCCAGCAACTGCATTGGCGTCAACGAGGATTAGGGAGTTGGATGGCTGAGGAGAATTACGGGATGCCTTTGCGAGCTCATCGGCCTTCTCATTACCAAAAATAATTACATGAGCCGGTATCCATTGTAAAATGCAGGATCTTTGGGCAGCAATGATTTTGTTTGTGAGCTCAATGATCTGATGGCTAAGTTGACATTTGCCCTTCTGGATCGCCTGCAAATAGAGAAAATGATAATGCCTCTGGAACTCTGGTCCTCCCTAGAAAGATAAATCTCCAGAGCGCTTTTGATGACGAGTTCGCATGTGTAGTTCAAAGCCATTTTCCCAACAGGAATACCGTGGCATTTCTGTGCTCCGTCTGGTTCGATGAAAAAGACTCCTGCTCCTCCTCTATCCAGATTAGAGTTGGAAGAGCCATCTGTGAAGGCGATCGTCAGATCTTGAGTTGAAGTCGTGAGTTTTTTCAATTCAGCCTTTTTCTTTCATTATTGCTGTGGATTCTTTCCTGGTGCAAGGCCGTAAGAGATTTAAATATATTTTAGTTTGGGGGAGAGGGCACAGGATGTTGTAAGGCTCTTTAGAAATTTTGAAAGTCTCATATTTGAGGTTGATGTCATGATATCATTCCTTATATCACGATCGAATTGGAGGGTTGAGGATCTCTTCAGCCTGCACTTTCCACTCCATGCATCAAAGGTTCTACTTGAGATATGTCGATCAGCAAGGGTTTGGATTTTGTTGGTAAATTTAATGCTTGTTAATTTTCTTCTGCTTTCCAAGGAGGCAAGGCCACATTCCTTTTCAATTTTGATGTTATTCGTTGAAGAAACAGCTCTAGTGATGATTTTAGAGGCTCTCTATTGAACATTGTTGATCTTTTCTTTAACAGTAGGCCTCGTCGATGCCCATATGGGTGCTGCGTATTTGAGAACAGGCCTGACAATAGAAGTGTAAGTATTCTTGAGAGTTTTTGGACTTGATCCGCAGGAAGCACCACAAAGTCTTTTGAGGATGTTAAGCTTTTTCAGTGCTTTATTTGAAACATTTTCAAGGTGTTTAGAGAATCTTAACTCTGCATCTAGAGTTAGTCCAAGATACTTGGGGTTAGATTGTATAATTTCTATTTTTTTAATTTAAAATTGGATGAAACAAACTTCCATTTTTGCTGTCTGTAGAGAAAACACAAGAGTTTGTTTTGTCTGGATTAATTTTAAGCTTAAGATGTTTGGACCAGATTTCAATGCCCTTCATACAGATATTAAGAACTTTTTGTGAGACTTTGAGATTTGAGTGGGTGTGCCAGACTGCAATATCATCGGCATAACAGGCAACGTTTATTTCTTCACTGATGTGGAGGTCTATCATATTCATGTACAGAAGAAAAAGAAGAGGACTAGGTACGGAGCCCTGAGGAACTCCAGCCGAGATATGGTGAATGGTGGAGAAATCACCATTAACCCTGACTTTAAAGCTTCTTTTCCTGAGAAAATCATTGATCCAGATTAGAGCATTTGAAGTAATGCCTGTTTTGTGTAGGATGTTGATCAGTTTCTGCCTCCAGACTCTGTCGAAAGTAGCCGAGTGATCAAGAATTGTTTGGCAGAGATGGAAAAGCTGATCGACGGTGCTGTGATTGGCTCTATATATGGTCTCGTATGAGTGCAAAATATTGTTCTCAGTGATCCAAATCATCAGTCTAGAATAAATGATGCGGTTCATAAGTTTGCACAGAATGCAGGTGAGCGAGATAGGTCTATAATTTGCACAGTTACTTGCAGATTTTCCAGGTTTTAGGATGGGAACAATTACAGAGCTCTTCCAGGACCTGGGTAACTTACCAGAGAGCCATGAGGTATTAAAGATATACAGCAAATCTTTTTTAGCATTTGCACCAAGATGCGTGATCATTTGTACGAAAATGAGATCGGGACCAGGGGATTTCTTTTGATCTAGGCGATTGCAGATTCCAGCTCCTCAGGACTAAGGTCAAAAGTGAAGATGCTGTTATTGGTCATATTCCTGCTTCTTTTAATAACATATTTGTATTTTCTATTGACTTTTTTGTTTTCTGCAGAACACTGTAGTTTGCTAGAAACCTCGTAGTGCTTTGCAAGTAGGTTTGCTGTCTCTCTGTTTGTTCTGGCATTTAAGCCATTTGTGGAGATCACATTTGACTGAGGTTTCGCCTGTGTGTTGGCTGCTGTACTGCTTGAGTTATTTAGAGCCTTAATCAAATTCCGATATTGGGACGTGCCTTTTCTTGGGTCAAGTTTTTGGCAGAGCTCTGCCCATTTCTCTTGTTTGCTGGCTGAGATGGCTTCTTCCACCTTATGACTTACTTCTATAAGTTTACGTCTTAACTCCTCACTGTTGTTACTTTGGAGTTCCTTACAGGTTTGGTCTCTTTCCTTGGTTAGTGTATCTATGCTGTAATCCTACCAAAAAGGAATCCAATTGTCCTTACGCTTTCCTCTAGGGATGTGATGTTTTGCTGCAATTTGGATACGGCTAGTTAAGAGAGAGAGAAGTTCCATGAGGTTACTAGACTGTTGGTTCAGAACCAGGGTTCGTACTCAATTTCAGAAATAAAATGAAGGAGTTTTGGAGGAGTTTTGAAGGAGTAAAATGAGATTTTGAAGGAGTACTAATGGGCTGTCCTTAAATAATGTCACACTTTTTTCTTACTCCTCTTCTTATCACGTGTCACATTTTTTAAAAACATATTGTTATATTAACTGCGAGATGTTACTGTTTGTCATTCTCTCTCTTCCCCTTGTCACACTTTCATGAACTCGTCTCCCCCTCAAGGCATAATATCACTTGTGGATGACTCATATCATAACGGTGATTTGCTAAACAATTGTTTTTTTTAACACAATCACTTAATATAGTACATCAGCTTATGTATTTTCAAATATTTAAATAACAATTAGACAAACTGACTTTTGCAGCTGAGAGTGGGGTGGAGGGAAAAGAAATAACCATAAAACTTGAAAAAATAGCCAAGCACCATTTAAGCAGGTTTACTTCATTTATGAAATGTCTTAGTCATCTAAAATATTTTAACCTTAAACTTTTATAACTTCTATGATCAATTTGTAAATCACATCTTTATGAAAAAAAAATGTATATATAAACGAAATTACTAGATTAAAATCGCCCTTATACCTTTACCCTTGTGACAAAGTTAAGTTGTCAACCGAAGTATTTCAAGCTACTGTCATAGAGGAAGATTATGTCTTGAACTAAGAAAGAAGGAGCTTTGAAGGAGTTCAAACCAAAATGAAGGAGTTTGAAGGGCCCTTCAAAAAAATTTACTAAATGAAGGAGTATTGGAGGAGTTTTGAAGGAGCGTACGAACCCTGAGAACATAGGTTCTCAAGTTCTGAATATAAATACACAGTGCATATATGAATAATATAAATACGCAGTGCAATTTGAATTCACAACATACATACCAGCATTGGTAAACGACCTGTTCTTTATAATAATTTGATAAGTATTCATGGCCTCACCATACATCTCATTATTGCCATACTGAGTTGCTAAATTCAGTAAAACCTACGAGAAAATGAGCACATAATTACATACATTTCGAAATAATTGGAAACAAAAATACTAGATGCGATAAACATATTCAGAAAAAAAAAAGGCTGGATTAGCTTTGAAGTTTATTGCATGATTATCTTGCAAATTTAACATATATACAAATGAAATCTTGAAAACACATAATTTTACTGTAACATTAGGCAACTTCCCCAATCCTACCACATTTTTCCTATTCAAATAGAAAAATTTAGGTACAGGTTTCTCATTGATTATGTACGATAAATGAATCATAATCAACATGCAAACAAGAAAGTGCAATCCCATCATTAAACGAAACAAATTAGTTCACTTAATTTTACTATTTCATTAAGAATACTTGAATATCTAATGAGTAAGGAAAAAAATAAAGAATGTGAGCTGATAATACAGAAAGTAAGTTTTTAACATTAGAGACTATTTACCGAAAATGTGAGGTCCATATTTGGAGTGATTTCTAAAGCCAGTTGATCTCTTTGTCTAGTGAGAGCCCTTTCCTTGCTGGCTGCATCTTTAGCCTTATCCAGAGCCTAAAAGAAAATATGAAAAGTGTAAAATGCATATAATGTCTAACCTATACTGTAAAAGCTAATTAAACTCTCAACCTAAGTTGGAGGCTGAATGCTGGCGAAAATCACCAACAACAGTTTAGTGAGGATTTAGTTACTTTCACTGGTATATGTTCTTATGAAAATGTTAGAAAGTTTTTTTTTTTCAAAATGAAAACTTGTACATCTATAGTACTTTGATACTGAAGGATTATTCCATTAAGCAAATCTTTAGAAGAACAGTCAATTTTAACCAAAAACACTTACTACACATCGTCGCCTCAAAGCTATACGCTAAGTCATCTAATCCCAGAAATAACACTAAGTTATCCTACTGTTGCTCTGAGGTGACAAAATGTAAAGTGTGAAAAATATAACAAGCAGCAGAGTTTTCTATAGTGCAATTAGGGATAAGTGATAGAGGAAATAAACAAAGAGAATTGCTGTTTGGCACTAACATTTGCCACTTTCATGAAATACAGATTGAACTGAAGATTCTGTTCATTAACATTTCAATTATCTGATCAGCATTGTTTTTAACATCCCAGTGTCATGCAGGCAAATGTATTGCCAAGTTTTGTTTACTTCCCACTCGGGGGTGCCCACAGGGGGGGATTATGGCGCAAGTTTCGCCATCAAAATTTTTGGGGAGGATTTTTTTTTCCAAGAATTTTATTTTTCTTTAGAACATGAAAGTTGTGATCTTTGGAAGGAAAAAAATATTTGAACTTATTCAAGAAGAAATAGATGCATAAATAACTTTTTTCACGTTCTCCTTCACAAAATTTAATGACTGTGTCTCTTTTTCATAGGCGGATTTAGGACTGAGTTCCTGGGGGGCAGGATTTTTTTTTTTTTTTTTTTTTTTTGAGCAATATTAGTTGTAATCAAGGCTAGATTTAGACTTCATGTGACCCTAAGCTATTTCAGGTTGGAGTCTATTTTGTAGTCCAAACAGCTTTTCTGTCGGTGGCAAAAAAGGCCGTATTTTAAAGCCCCGACCCCCCCATTATACATTTGGTATATGCTGGGAAATAGTGTCCCTTTTAAGTAGTGTATAGAATATCCCCAATTTAAAGGGTCAGGGGGTATCCCTCCCAGAGGAATTTTTGTAAAATAGATATGAAATTCTGCATTTTTAAGCCTTATAAGGGGTAATTGGAACCACAAAAATCTCAGAAAAAAATAGCAAAATAATCTTATGCGAATTATGATAATACAAAGTAAAAGTTGTTTTCGTGTTGGAAAATGAGTGACAGCAGTCCTCAGAGAGAAAAAGCAAGGTAGAATAGAAGGTTATGCATTGTTATTTGCTTACATCGGCTGTCGGTTCAATTCAATTAGTTTTTGATCACGTCTTCAATCCACCCGCAAATACAACAATGAATTAAATACAAAATGATCAATAGTAAAAAGTGCTTTAAAAGAAACGGTGTACAGATTTGGAAAATAGGTAACAAGAGAGTAACATGCTGCTCATTTGAATAATTCATAATTTATACACTTGATAAGAAATAAATTTGAAGCACTCTTTGCTTAGGAATTTCAAAAATTCGTCTAATCCATTTCAAGGACTCCTGAACAATTAAAACTATTCTGGGCTTCATTTGCCCTTTTCAGTCTCTGAAATTTAGTACTAGATTTTACAGTTTTACAGTATTGTTCTAACTTCGTAAGATACAATTACTTTAAGTTTAAAAGAAAAAAAATATATTGATTTTTCATCTCAACAACTTTTTTCTTCAATTGCAGAGTTTTTTTTCTCGTGCTGAACAGATTAACAATATGCATTCAAAGCAAGATAAAAGCAAGCAGTATATTAGAATTTCCAAAATAATGCATTGCATTTGGGATTAAATAAACAGCAAGATATGAAACATTTGAGTCACAACAATTTATCTCAATTAATATGTTACAGAAACGTGAGAAGCATGATTTTTGCATTTTTGATGCAGAATGAGGCAAGGAACAAAATTTAACATACTTCAGCATCTATCCCTCTAACCCCTACCATTTGTTATAAATGTTTAAATTTATGGTTTGTATCCACACTTTTCCAAAGTTTTCAAGCACTTTAAAATGAAATGAATTTTTTCAAGTACTTTCTTTTCTTTTTTTTTAATCTTTATTTGAGATTCTAATTTGTTGAAATAGTCGTTGATTATTTCATGTATTGCTGCTAAATACATAGGTCGTTCGGTCGATATTTTCACTTATGGGTCATTTTTTAAAAAGTAACTTTTGAGTCGCACGCCTTTCACAGTAAAAATTTTAAGGAACAATTCATCTAACAATAACAATACTTTATAATTTCATCAAAAATATATCTATTTAAACCTGCCAACAACTTTTTAATAATAATTTTTATTTTAGTATTTTTTGTTTTTTTGGTTCACAACATGTGAATTCTCACCTCCGTGGCATGTTACACACCTTGTGTAACTGTTTATGTTGCTTTATAACTTGTTTAGTTAAAAGTTTATACTTATTTATTTATTATTCCTTTCACAAGTGACTTAAATACCAATTGTTTAAGTATATTTAATTTTTAATATTGTGTTTTAGTTCGTTTTAGTAGGATAAGGAGTTGTGTCACACAATAAATTCTCACCTCCGTTATTGAAGCACAAAATGCCATTCCTCATTAACACGTGGCAGTCTTGACATCAAATTTTATTTTCCATGATACAAGGGGGCTCCCTTGTTTACTTTCAGCCATAAAGAAATTGTGAGATTTTTGTCATAAAAAAGAAGACAGATTTTGCTTTAAAAACTAAGTATGCTTACTGTAACTTCTCACCTCCGTGAAAC